>NW_026902276.1:0-13303 GCF_033783945.1 Neopsephotus bourkii
ATGAGATGAGACGCGATGAGATGAGACACGACGCGACGAGACGAGACGAAATGTGATGCGATGCGATGAGATGAGATGCGATGAGAAGAGACGAGATGAGATGCAATGAGATGAGAAGACATGAAATGCGATGAGATGAGATGAGATCAGATGAGATGAGATGCGATGAGATGCGATGAGATGAGATGCGATGAGATGAGATGAGATGAGATGATGCGATGAGATGAGATGAGATGCGATGAGAAGAGATGAGATGCGATGAGATGTGATGAGATGCGATGAGATGCGATGAGATGCAATGAGATGCAATGAGATGATGCGATGAGATGAGATGAGAAGCGATGAGATGAGATGCGACGAGATGAGATGAGATGAGAAGAGATACGATGCGATGAGATGAGAAGCGATGAGATGAGACGTGACGCGACGAGACGAGACGAGACGCGATGCGATGAGATGAGATAAGATGCGATGCGATGAGAAGAGACGAGATGCGATGAGATGAGATGATGCGATGAGATGAGATGCGATGAGATGCGATGCGAAGAGATGCGATCAGATGCGATGAGATGAGATGATGCGATGAGATGCGATGCGATGAGATGCGATGAGATGACAAGAGATGCGATGCGATGAGAAGAGATGAGATGCGATGAGATGAGAAGAGATGAAATGCGATGAGATGAGATGAGAAGAGATGAGATGCGATGAGATGAGACGAGACGAGATGCGATGAGATGAGATGAGATGAGATGCGATGAGAAGAGATGAGATGCGATGAGATGCGATGAGATGAGAAGAGATGAGGTGCGATGAGATGCGATGAGATGCGATGCGATGAGATGAGTTGAGATGCGATGAGATGCGATGAGATGCGATGAGATGAGATGAGATGAGAAGAGATGCGATGCAATGCGATGAGAAGAGATGAGATGCGATGAGATGCAATGAGATGCGATGAGATGTGATGAGATGCGATGAGATGCAATGAGATGCGATGAGATGCGATGAGATGCGATGAGATGCGATGAGATGCGATGAGATGCGATGAGATGCGATGAGATGCGATGAGATGATGCGATGAGATGAGATGCGATGTGATGAGAAGAGATGAAATGCGATGAGATGCGATGATATGAGGAGATGAGATGCGAGGAGAGGAGATAAGAAGAGCTGAGATGCGATGAGATGCGATGCGATGAGATGAGAAGAGATGAGATGCGATGAGAAGAGATGAGATGCGATGCGATGAGATGACTTGAGATGTGATGAGATGAGTTGAGAAGCGATGATATGAGTTGAGAAGCGATGAGATGAGATGAGATGAGATGCGATGAGATGATGCGATGTGATGAGAAGAGATGCGATGAGATGCGATGAGATGCGATGCGATGCGATGAGATGCGATGATGCGATGAGATGCGATGCGATGAGAAGAGATGAGATGAGATGCAATGAGATGAGACAAGATGAGATGTGATGCAATGAGACGAGATGAGATGCGATGAGAAGGGATGAGATGCGATGAGATGCGATGAGATGAGAAGAGATGAGAAGAGATGAGATGTGGTGAGATGCGATGCGATGAGAAGAGATGAGATGAGATGAGATGAGTTGAGATGCGATGCGATGCGATGCGATGCGAAGAGATGCGATGAGATGCGAAGAGATGCGATGAGATGCGATGCGATGCGATCAGATGCGATGAGATGAGATGAGATGCGATGCGATGATGCAATGTCATGAGAAGAGAAGAGATGAGATGAGATGCAATGAGATGCGATGAGATGAGAACAGGTGAGATGAGAAGAGATGAGATGCGATGAGATGCGATGAGATGCGATGAGATACGATGAGATGCGATGCGATGAGATGAGTTGAGATGCGATGAGATGCGATGAGATGCGATGAGATGCGATGCGATGAGATGAGTTGAGATGCGATGAGATGCGATGCGATGCGATGAGATGCGATGAGATGAGTTGAGAAGCGATGAGATGAGATGCGATGAGATGAGATGCGATGAGATGAGATGCGATGAGATGAGATGCGATGAGATGCGATGTGATGAGATGAGTTGAGAAGCGATGAGTTGAGAAGCGATGAGATGAGATGCGATGAGATGAGATGCGATGAGATGAGATGCGATGAGATGCGATGAGATGAGATGCGATGAGATGCGATGAGATGCGATGCGATGACATGCGATGAGATGTGATGATGCGATGAGATGAGATGCGATGAGAGAAGATGAGATGAGACAAGATGAGATGTGATGCAATGAGACGAGATGAGATGCGATGAGAAGGGATGAGATGCGATGAGATGCGGTGAGATGCGATGCGATGAGAAGAGATGAGTTGAGATGCGATGAGATGCGATGAGATGCGATGAGATGCGATGAGATGCGATGCGATGCGATGCGATGCGATGCGATGAGATGCGATGAGATGAGATGCGATGAGATGCGATGAGATGACATGCGATGAGATGACATGCGATGAGATGTGATGATGCGAGGAGATGAGATGCGATGAGAAGAGATGAGATGAGATGAGATGCGATGAGATGCGATGAGATGCAATGAGATGCAATGAGATGATGCGATGAGATGAGATGAGAAGAGAAGCGATGAGATGAGACGCGATGAGATGAGATGAGAAGAGATGAGATGAGATGCGATGAGATGAGATGAGATGCGATGAGATGCGATGAGATGACATGCGATGAGATGCGATGCGATGAGATGCGATGAGATGTGATGATGCGATGAGATGAGATGCGATGAGAAGAGATGAGATGAGAGGAGATGAGATGAGACAAGCTGAGATGTGATGCAATGAGACGAGATGAGATGCGATGAGAAGGGATGAGATGCGATGAGATGCGATGAGATGCGATGAGATGTGATGAGATGCGATGAGATGCGATGCGATGAGAAGAGATGAGATGCGGTGAGATGCGATGCGATGAGAAGAGATGAGTTGAGATGCGATGAGATGCGATGAGATGCGATGAGATGCGATGCGATGAGATGCGATGATGCAATGTGATGAGAAGAGATGAGATGAGATGCAATGAGATGCGATGAGATGAGAACAGATGAGATGAGAAGAGATGAGATGCGATGCGATAAGAAGAGATGAGATGATGCGATGTGATGAGAAGAGAAGAGATGAGATGAGATGCAATGAGATGCGATGCTATGAGATGCGATGCGATGAGATGCGATGCGATGAGATGCGATGCGATGAGATGAGTTGAGATGCGATGAGATGCGATGAGATGCAATGAGAAGAGATGAGATGCGATGAGATGCGATGAGATGAGATGCGATGAGATGCGATGAGATGCGATGCGATGCGATGAGATGCGATGCGATGAGATGCGATGCGATGAGAAGAGATGAGAAGAGATGAGATGTGATGAGATGCGATGAGATGCGATGAGATGCGATGAGATGGGATGAGATGCGATGAGATGCGATGAGATGTGATGCGATGATGCAATGTGATGAGAAGAGAAGAGATGAGATGAGATGCAATGAGATGCGATGAGATGAGAACAGATGAGATGAGAAGAGATGAGATGCGATGGGATGCGATGAGATGCGATGAGATGCGATGAGATGCGATGAGATGCGATGAGATGCGATGCGATGAGATGCGATGCGATGAGATGCGATGCGATGCGATGCGATGAGATGAGATGCGATGAGATGCGATGAGATGACATGCGATGAGATGCGATACGATGACATGCGATGAGATGTGATGATGCGATGAGATGAGATGCGATGAGAAGAGATGAGATGAGATGCGATGAGATGCGATGAGATGAGATGCGATGAGATGCGATGCGATGAGATGCGATGAGATGCGATGAGATGAGATGAGATGAGATGCGATGAGATGTGATGAGATGCGATGTGATGAGATGAGTTGAGAAGCGATGCGATGAGATGCGATGAGATGCGATGCGATGCGATGAGATGCGATGCGATGAGATGCGATGCGATGAGATGCGATGATGCAATGTGATGAGAAGAGATGAGATGAGATGCAATGAGATGCGATGAGATGAGAACAGATGAGATGAGAAGAGATGAGATGCGATGCGATGAGAAGAGATGAGATGATGCGATGTGATGAGAAGAGAAGAGATGAGATGAGATGCAATGAGATGCGATGAGATGAGATGCAATGAGATGCGATGCGATGAGATGCGATGCGATGAGATGAGTTGAGATGCGATGAGATGCGATGAGATGCGATGCGATGCGATGAGATGCAATGAGAAGAGATGAGATGCGATGAGATGAGATGAGATGCGATGAGATGCGATGAGATGCGATGAGATGCGATGCGATGCGATGAGATGCGATGCGATGCGATGAGATGCGATGCGATGAGAACAGATGAGAAGAGATGAGATGCGATGAGATGCGATGAGATGCGATGAGATGCGATGAGATGTGATGAGATGCGATGAGATGCTATGAGATGCTATGAGATGCGATGAGATGCGATGAGATGCGATGAGATGTGATGCGATGATGCAATGTGATGAGAAGAGAAGAGATGAGATGAGATGCAATGAGATGCGATGAGATGAGAACAGATGAGATGAGAAGAGATGAGATGCGATGAGATGCGATGAGATGCGATGAGATGCGATGTGATGAGAAGAGATGAGATGAGATGCGATGTGATGAGATGAGATGAGAACAGATGAGATGAGAAGAGATGAGATGCGATGGGATGCGATGAGATGCGATGCGATGAGATGAGTTGAGATGCGATGAGATGAGATGCGATGAGATGCGATGAGATGATGCGATGTGATGAGAAGAGAAGAGATGAGATGAGATGCGATGCAATGAGATGAGTTGAGATGCGATGAGATGTGATGAGATGAGATGCGATGAGATGCGATGAGATGATGCGATGTGATGAGAAGAGAAGAGATGAGATGAGATGCGATGCGATGAGATGAGATGCGATGAGATGCGATGAGATGCGAAGAGATGCGAAGAGATGCGATGAGATGAGAAGAGATGAGATGAGATGAGATGAGATGATGAGATGAGATGAGATGAGATGAGAAGAGATGAGAAGAGATGAGAAGAGATGAGAAGAGAGGAGATGAGAGGAGATGAGAGGAGATGACACGAGATGAGATGCCATGAGATGCGATGCGATGAGATGCAGAGGAGATGGGGCAGATCCTGCAGCAACAACAGGGAGAGAGTTGGAGACTCCCCAGGATGCAGCCACTCTCTGGCACTGGGGCCTGTTTGCTCTGGGTGCTGCTGGGTGAGCCCCATCCCCAGGGTGCTGCGTGCTGCAGCCACATCAACTCCCCTGCAGTGCTTCAGCAGGCCTGAACCTCGGGGAAGGTCCCTCAAACTGCTGCACCACAGCCCCCCTCCCCCCCCCCCAGCATGCCCAAGTCCGGGTGTCCCAGCACAAGCCTTGGGCTGAAAAACACATCTATTTAAAAATACATTAACTAAATACATATTTAATTATAAATAAAATAATTATAAATAAATATTTATTTATAAATGAAATTATTTAAAATATATAAAAGTTATTTATAAATAAATATTTATAAATATTTATATTTATAAATATTTATAAATAAATAACACCTACACCCCCTTTAAACAACAAACTGCATCCCTCAAAGGGAGGATGCTTTTCCAACTGCCCCTAGCAGGACAAAACCTCAAGGTCCAACCCCTCGACAAAACATCTTCAATTCCCCATCACCATCACCATCCCCACCACCAGCATCCCTCGGGTTTGGGCTGTTGCTGCTTGCCCCCTCCCCTGGCCTTCCTAACCCGCCCCTGGAACTCTCCCCCAAGCACACCCTCACTCAGAGCAGCCGGTAGATTCGAGCGCCGGTTATTGCCAGGGCAGGAGCAAGTGTCTGGTTTCGCTGCTGGGCTGGAACCCCCAAAATCCTGAGGTTTTGAGGCGAGGAACCTCTCCTGTGTGACCCGCAGCGGCGCGACCGCACCGGCTTCGGAAAGGTTCTGCTCAACGGCCGCAGGGGCGCGGGACCGGGGGGCGGGGACAGTGGAACCCCGGCCTCGCTCCAAGCAGACGGGCTCCCCCGGCCAATCCCGAGCTAAAGGCTCAGGGGGCAGCGGTTACGGGTTGGGATGCTCCGGTCCCAGTGTCCCCCCCTAGCCCCTGCGCTCGCGGCGGGGTCAGTGGGACCGGAGGCGCTCGTTGCGGTTCGTGCGTTGGGGGGCGTAAAAAGGATGGAAATGGAAGTAAATCCCAGGACGATAAGCACAGCCAGAGACAGGCACAGAGACACAGCACAGCCGCATCCACACACCCCCCCGGGCAAACCTACCGCACCCTCGGGCGCTCCCCCCGCGCTGCGCTGCGCTGCCCCGCCCGCAACCCCGCAGCTCTTACCCGGCCCGGCGATGTCCCCGCAGCTTCCGAAGTTCACGGGAGGGCAAAAAGCACTGGGGAAAATCGGGGGAAAACAGGGAAAAAGGAGGAGAAAAATAACATAAAGAAAAGCGGAGCGGCGGTGCCGAGATGCGTCTGGGGGGGGCTGCGGGTCCCGCTCTCCCGCCCGGTGGCGGTGCGGTTCCGCCGTGATTTCCCGGCTCCCCGGGGGCTGCCGTTAAGGAGCCGCTCCGAAAGGCTTCTCCCGCTGTCACGGTGACGCTCCGCCCCGTAAACAGCTTCCAGGCCTGCCATTGGTCCCCGCGTTGTCATGGGGAGCCGGAGGGGACCTGCCGCTTGAGGTTGAGATTTGGCCATTTAGGGGCCAGAGGCCTGGCTGGGGATGCTCGCAGTTTGGAGGTGGGCAGGTCTGTGGTACCCAGGGATGCTGCGGGGCTCCACCGCACCCCAGCACAGCACCAGCACACCCCAAAACTGTATGCGGGCCACCCCCTCGGCTTGGCAGGGGGGCAGACCCATCCTTTTTCCTCCTGTCTGTGCCCCCATCCTGCTTCTGACCCCTGAAGGAGTCCACAGCGATGACAGCAAAGCTGACAGGGGGCTGGCAGCCCCCCAGATTAAAGGGAGGGGTCCCCCTTTCTTAGTTACAATTATTACAGCTATATGCTTCTATAAGAAATCTCAGTATTCCCTCCTCCAGCAGCCCAAAGGATCCCAGTGAGGGACCCCCTCCCTGACCAAGGGGGAAGGGAGCAGCCATGAATCCCAAGAGAAGCCTGTTTGGGAAGCCTTTTTCCACCCCACAGCACAAGACTCTGCCCTTTGAGAAGTGGGGGGCTTGGGGGGACTTGGGGAGGTTTAAAGGCCCCTCCTGTGTCTGCCCACAGGGAAAGGGGGTTTGGGAGCAGGCAGACTCACTCTCGAGGGCTGAAGCGTGTGTACATTAAGTGGTTTTCCTGCCAGGATCCCCAGCGATTTGGGCAGGACAAGCTGGGGGGCAGGCAGGTGTCAGAGCGTCTCCCCAGATTCCCCTCTGCCCCTGCCCGTCCCCGGTGGAGGAGCGAGGAGGCAGCTCCCAGGGGAGTGAAAGTTTCTGTTCCACTTCTCAGGGGTGAATATCCAGCAAACACCCATCCCAAAGCTCTGGGTCCTGCCCTCTGGACAAGTCAGTTCCCTCGGGAGCAAGACCTGCTCCTGTAGGAATGCTCCGTAAGGCAGAGTTCAAGGGCTTTCCTGAGCAGCCCAGGCACAGCCCCTCAGGCCTCAGTTCTCTTCCTCTCCCTTTGCAGGATCTGGCCACCTCAAGCCCTCCCCAGCAGCTGCAAGGTGCTTCCATAACAAGGACATGGAGCTGCTGAAGCAAGCCCAGAGGAGGTCACGAGGATGATCAGGGGCTGGAGCACCTCCTGTATGGAGAAGGCTGAGAAAGTTGGGGCTGTTCAGCCTGGAGAAGCTGCGTGGAGAGCTCAGAGCAGCTTCCAGTGTCTGAAGGGGGCTACAAGGATGCTGGAGAGGGACGTTCAACAGGGACTGTAGGGACAGGAGAGGGGGTGAGGGGTTCAAACATGGGAAGTTCAGGTTAGATGTAAGGCAGAAGCTCTTCCCTGGGAGGGTGCTGAGGCGCTGGCACAGAGTTCCCAGAGAAGCTGTGGCTGCCCCATCCCTGGCAGTGCTCAAGGCCAGGTTGGACGAGGTTTGGAGCAACCAAGTGGAAGGTGTCCCTGCCCAGGGCGGGGGGTTGCAACTGGATGGGGCTTAAGGTTCCTTCCAACCCGAACCATTCCATGCTTCTATTATTCCCCCATTGTGCATCACCCCCTCCACTAAAACCACATTCTAACCCCCCTTACGGCCCTCCTCACCTTTCAGGTATCAGCCCCCAGCATGAGTTTTCCTCCCCCGTACTTGAGAGATTTCTCCTGCAGGAGGACCCAGCTCTTCTCCAGGAAAAGTTTCCTCTGGGTGTCCTCATCCATCCCAGCAGTGCCAGGGACCATCTGCCTGGCCATCCACACCGCAGCCCAGCCCCTTCCTGCAGAGGCTTTGTTTGCATTTGCACCTTCTCCATCCTCACAGTGCTTGGGGAAGGCAGGGGGGGGATGGAAGGGACCTTTTTGGAAGCTTTTTAGGAGATTTGAAGCAGCTGCTCTGGTTCTGGAGAGGTTCCTGGGTGGATGCTCCCACCCAAAGAGTGTTTCCACCCACCAGGTCTCCAGCTGCTCTCACCTTGTCACCACGGAAGGACTCTGGATGCTTTGTTGACATAAGATGCCCTTTATTAAACGTACTCTGAAAATCCAAAACATGCTCAAAGCAGAGTTCAGCAGCAGCAATCTGGTTTCTTTCCCTAAATCCCTGACAGCTGGATCACTGGAACAAGGGGCTATTGCCTTTCACCAGCAGCTCCTGCCTGCCCCTTGTCCCTTCTGTGTGGCTTGAGGACAGCACTGGTGTCACCTGCACTCAAATCCCATCTCTCCTGTGCCACCAGTGGAGGATGCTCATTTCTTTGCTGGCTCCTCCTGGCTCCTCTCCACCACCATGTGCATGCCACCAGCTGTGGGATGGGACATGGGACAGCCACCCCGGGAGCTACCTTGGGGACACACAGCTCAGAGCAGCCAGAAAACCCTCCAGGACACTTCCAGGGACCCTCCTGAGCAAGGACCTCACCTGACCTGCCAGCAGTCACAAGCACTGCCACAGCCCTACACTGTGATGCCAGGCCTGGAGAGCTCTGCTGGTCCCCTTTGAAGCCACAAGGAAGGTTTGGCTTTGGTAGCTGAGCCACCCCTGGAGCATCATCCTGGTTTTTCCATGCTGGGGGTTAGGGAAGAGCCAGCCTCCCACAGCGCCCTTAGTCCTCTCAGCTCAGTGTGGCAGTGAACCCCTAAAGTTCTCCCCGTGCCCAGTGTGGTGCTGCTGCCTCCTGGGGCCAGCACTCCCAAACCCCATGGGTTGCCCCACCATGGCACTGGGCACTGTGTCCCCAAGGGCCACACACCGTGTCCCTGAATGGCTGCAAGGCTCTTCCCCACCACAGTTCCCCAGTGGCAGCAGCTCCCATCCCACAGATGGAGATGTCTCCCCCCATCAAGCACCCAGCCCTGAGTTTCCAGGGAGGAATCTGGGAGCTGCTGAGCTTACAGGAGTCAGTGGGGCGCCAGAGCACAGGAGGGTGGCCAATGCTGACCCCATCTCCAGCAGGACCCACACTATGAAGTGAGGGACATGAAGGGAGCAGCAAACACCTCCCAGCCCCAAAAAGGGCTTTATCTCCCTTTATCAGCAACAGCCATCAGCATGGCCTGTGCTGCAGCACGGGGACAGTGGTGGGGACGTGCTCCCTGCATGCTGGGGGATGTTGCTTTCACTAGATGAACATCTCTGTCCTAAGGGAGCTCTGAGATGCAGCTTCCTTCTGCAAAGAAGAGGTGGCCTTTGCTGTCACATCTGCCTGAGAAACCCAGGTGGGGAAAAAGGGGGGCTCAAGCTCCCCCCCTGGGCTCACTCAAACAGCTCCAGAGCTTGCTGGGTTGCGGTGTTAGGTCTGATGCTCCTCAGGGTGCCTTCTGCCTCCTCCTGCTGCACTCTGGAGTGGAGCCTGGCCTCTGCCAATGGCCCCATCAGGTCCTGGAACTCTGTGGCTGTGCCCCTACCCCACTGCTGTCCCTGTGTTCCTGTCTCCTGGAGCAAAACCCACTTCTGCAGGGAGGCCAGGGCTGGCCAGAGGGATGGGGCTGGAGGAGTGGGGATGGAGGGATGGGGAAGCAGCTCCCACAGCCTCATCCACACCCTGCTACAAAGTGCGATGGAGAGGGCAGGCCAGGGGTGACACGTTTGGCACTTGTTCCAGAGAGAGGGCACAGCCCCAGCCCCGCGCCCCCAGCGGGTGGAAGACAGTGAGGTTAAACTGGCCATGTCCCTGGGGCTGGTGACAGCGGGGGGGGGGGTGTCCCAGGTCCCCTGTCCACCCCGCTCCATCCCCTGGGGAAAAGCAACCTCCTGGGACAGGCCCAAGAGCCCACGTGCCCAGGGTGGAGAGCAGAGGGACGGGGAGCTCCAGGGGCACCATCACCACCAGTGCACTAATGGGGACAATCCCACAGCATGGGGTCAGCAAACCCGGGGGGGTGCCAGCCCCCCATGAAGGTCACTGGCGAGCTCAGGCTGGAGAGCAAGGCATGTTAAGCCTGCAGATCCCAGAGGGAAGGGATAGTTAAACAAGAGCACATAGAACACGCGTCCCCAAAATCCCATTAAGAGCTTGATGCTGCATCGGTCACTGCAGTGCCCTGGAGCAGAGACCCAGCTCAGCTCAGCGCACCCTTGGGAGGCTGCTGAGGAGCAGGGTTGGGAAGCAGGATCCGGCCAAGGCCATGACCATGGCCAGAGGATGCTCTGAGCCATGGGGACAGCCCCTGCCACCTGCTGCTCACCCAGGGCTCTGCAGGATCCCCAGGGACACAAGTCTGCGGGTTTGATTTAAACCTTGTGTCCCAGGATGTGGCCTTTCCACTCCTCCCAAAGCCCTTTCCCACCAGCCTCAAACCTGCAGACATTTCACAAGAGCTTTGTTACAGATGTGGGAGCTACTGGCCAGCAAGGAAAAACCCTGAGGAAAAAAAGTGCAAAACAACGCAACCCTTAAAGTACACATTGGGATAACAAATAGGAATGCATAAAATTTTTATGCATGCTGAATTCTCCGAAATCTTCCTTAGGGCAAGAAGGCAAAATGGAATTAAGAGTTAAAAACAATTAACTGCAGTTTTGAATTTATGTTTAATTCAACAGAAAAAGCAAACAGGAGGACCTCCCTGAAATAGAAGAAATCCTTAATGAGGTATATGTGGGAGTATGGGCATCTGAAGTTCCAGGTAAGGCGAAAAATGCTTTGCCTGTTAAAGTAGAAATGAAAAGGGGGGCCTGCCCAATTAGAATAAAACAGTACCCCTTAAAATTAGAAGATCAAAGGGAATAAAAACAAAATCATTGATAAATTTTAAACTATAGATTATTAGTTGAATGTGAATTGGAATATAATAATCCTATCTGGACAGTAAAGAAATATGATGTGAAAAGTTGCGGATTGGTTCATGGTCTCAGGGCAATCAACAAAATTGCAGAGGATATTCGTCCAGTAGTAGCTAATTCAATGGCTTATTGACTAGATTGAATAATAATCAGAAATGGTTTGCCTCCTGGATTTAAAGGATGCTTTCTTTTACTTACCATTGGCCAAAGATTACCATTGGCCAAAAGAAAGCCAAACAAAGAAAGCCAAAGTTATTTGCTTTTGAATGGGAAAATCCTGACACAGGAAGGGAAACTCAATTAACTTGGACAGCATTACCTAAAGGGTTTAAAAACAGTCCAGCAATTTCTGGAAATCAGCTGGCATGAGAACTAGAATCATGGCAGCCACCTGCTCAGAGGGGGACTCTGTTACAACATGTGCATGACCTGTTCACTGCTACAGAAACAAAGGAAGAAGGTACCCAGTGGGCAATGGAATTATTTTTTCTTGGACTGAATGGTTCTCGGGTACCCAAACAAGGCCCAACTAATCCGAACCGGAGTTTCCTACCTAGGATATGAAATAACAGGAGGACAGAGAGAACTTGGAACTGCTAGAAGAGAAGCCATTTGCCAGACCCCAACACCATTGACCGTCAAGGAGCTCCAGACGTTCCTGGGAATGACTGAATGATGCAGACTTTGGATGCATGAGTATGGTGTTCTGGTAAGACCCCTATATGAACTGTTAAAAGAAACCCCTCTCTTTGCAATGGACTGGTTCAGCAGAGGAGGGCTTTAGAAATCAAAAACCAGGGCTAATGAGAACTGTAGCTCTGACTTCTGGATATGGCTAAATCCTTTTGGCTATATTCCTGTGAAGAACAGGGAACAGCTTTGGTGGTCCTTACTCAGAAATTAGGATCCTATAAGAGGGCAGTTGTGTATTTTTCAAAACAGCTGGATGAAGCGAGCAAAGGATGGCCTGGATGCCCCAGGGCTGTGCCAGCAGTTGTCATGAATATTGAAGAGGCTCGCAAATTCACCTTGGGACAAAGGATTACTGTGCTAGTGCCCCATGTGCTATCAGCAGTCCTGGAGCAGGGAAAGCCCACTGGTTGTTTTTTTTAAATACCAGGCCACCCTTGTGCAACATGATAATACAGAAATTGTGGTCACTGATGTTGTCAATCCAGCATCCTTTTGCAGAACAACCAACAGAACTGTTAACACCTGGCTGCTTGGCCACGATGTGAAACTGTATATTCAAGCCAACCAGATTTGAAAGAAACCTCTGGAACGTGCCCTGGAATTGGCTAAGGACAAAAGGATAAATATTTGGACTGATTCTAAATATGCATTTGGTGTGGTCCATGCACAGTGTGCCATCTGGAAAGAATGAGGACCTTTGAACACACGGGAGAAACAGATTAAACATGCTGCATGAAAGCTGTTCAGCTACCTGAGGAAGCAGCTATTATGTCTTGTTGAGGGCATCAGCAAGGTGAATCTGATCAGGAAATTGGAAATAATTTGGCCAATTTTAAGCCAAATGAGCATCTGAACAATCTAAACTCATTCCCTTCATCCCTGACGGCAAACTAACCATTGAGACATCTAAACCTAGATATTCAAAGGAGGATAGAAAATTGATTGGAGATCTCAAAGGAGAGGAAAACAAAGAAGGTCAGGTTCAGGTACCTGATGGGCAAATTATAAAACTCATAGAGGTAGCAACTCTTTGTATAAATACTTAGATGAACAAATGGAAGGAAGGAATTGATATAACGTAGCTGAATTGGTGACAATGTCAGCTCTGTCTCAAGAATAACCCTAAAATTGAAAGT
>NW_026902277.1:0-13746 GCF_033783945.1 Neopsephotus bourkii
TAGAATTAAAGAAACACAAGTTAAAAAGAAGTTGGAATTCTTTCAATATGTGCTTCCTGCTTCTCCTGCCTTTGATTATTTTTAAATCAGGTGGCCCTCTTGTTCTTTTAAGGCTGTTTGTTTACCAGCAAAAGTGACATTTGTCATGGTCCTGAGGAGGGAACAAATATGAAGGGTTTGTTTGCTTTCAGATCTGTAAACTTAGTATGCACGTCTACTGCTTCGTCTCAGTAGCTACAGGTTGAGGTGGGTGCCTGAGAGGCATCCCGTCTTTCCCACCCGTATCTTTCTTTGTATGGCTTGCGGAAGGGTTATCCCATGGTATCTTACCTGGGATTAAAACCATGACCCAGAGATCAGCTGCTTCATCTAATCGTCAAAGCATCTGTGCTCCTGTTTAGTATCAGTTGCTCTAAGTGGGTTTACAAGGTTTCACATCATGCTACTGTGGCCTCTTCCCCAGCCATGAATCATTTTGCTCACTCAGGAGTGTGAGATGCTGTGAATGAATGTCACAAACTGAAACAGAAACGTTTTCAGTCCTATTTCTTCCTGTAGGAGATTTGTTGCTTCTACTGAGGTGTTCCTGCGCTTTAGTCTAGGCTTGCTCTCCATGTCTTTCTGTTTCCAGGCTTGTTTCTTTTCTTCTGCTGTTACAGTGATGTGAGGGGGTCGCTCTCTTGCAGTAATTGATGCAACATCCTTCCCCTTGTTTTCTCCTTGCTTCCTCAGCACTGCTGCTTTGAATTTGTATTTGGAGTTGCCTTTTAATCTGTAGCTGTATTTTTAATGCTTGTTTTTTCTCTTTACTCCTTTCCCTTTCCACAGCTGTTTCCATTCGTCACAGGGCTATCTGGTTGTCGGAAGGGAGTCCCCTGATGGCATATTTATTCTTTAAAGTTGAACTACCTGTAGTGGAGCCTGTAGCCTGGCTTGTCATACTCTCGGCCAAGCCTGTGGTTCTCTTTAAGAGCTGAGCTGAAATGCAGCATCACTGCTGGGGGAAGGGGAAAATGGCTATCTTGGTTCTCCCATTCATCCTGGAATTCCTGGGATGGCAATGGGACAGCCCAGGCTCTGTGCGTAGCTCCCTGGAGAGCCTGACCCAGACTCCTTGCTATAGGCAGGTATTCATGCAGCTGCCATGTAGCTCGCTGGGTTGAACGGTGAAGGGCTCAGCAGAGATTGGCTCAGATGCTGGCTTAGGTAGCTGCTAGTCCTTCGGGAAACCTGCCCTGAGAGTCAGTGTCACGTGGGGGCTCCTGCTGCCTTGCCGTTCCAGGCAGGTGAATACTGAACATGTTTTGTTGTTCCTGAACAGCTAAGGCCAATCTGTGCAAACACTCGTTACAATGGAGCGATGAGTGCTTGTGGCTTCTTTGTGGCTCTAACAGGTCTCTCTGAAACCAACAGAGGTGTTTACGGGAGCATTCCCAGCATTTACAAGCTTTTCCAGAAGTCACTGTCTTGAACTGTAGGTGTGTTTGATGCAGAGATTGTGCCTCAGCCTGCCAAGATTGAGGATTGTGCAGAGATCTGTCCAACTAGTGAACCTCAGAAATTCAAGTGATTTGTTGTCTTGGGTAAGAAATCTGTTCCTTAGGTTACATCTAACCTTCCTGTTGTGTAGTATTTGACACCATCATCCTGAACGTAACTGAAAGACGACTTAGACTGCTAGGGAGAATTGAGGGATTCACACAACTCTGAAATACCTGCAGGAGAGTGCAGAGGGGTGAGTGTTGTGTGTCTCTTAAATTTTGCAGTGAAAAATAACTTTGGAGACTGTGTGCACCGAAACACACAGACAAAGGAAATTAACAGTTGGGGTTTATGTTTTGTTTGCTGTAACAGGCATTCTGGACATCACTGTACTGTAATGAGTCGCTGCTTTGGAAACGAAGATTTTTCATGTTTGCTCGTTTGACTTTCTGGTTTTTCTCTCTGCTGACTCTGAGGAAGGACGTTCCTGGGTTGGCCTTTGTGGCCGTTGAAGCACAGCTTGAGTGACATCTACTGAGTACAATGCGTTGTTCTTTTGTAAAAAAGATGTTCACTATGTTTTTTTCGTCTTCCAGTTGAAGATACTCCATTAGTATTGACGTGACTCACCTGAAGGTGTCATAATGGACAAGAGGAGCAGCAGAGATAGGTATGGAGAATTTGGTGTATTCGTGGCTTCCCAGGTGCTGTGGCAAATTCTGAGAGGTTTGAAAACAATAATCCCTCCCCCCATTGATGCAAGCATCATAATGACTGAGTGGGAGAGGAGGAGTTTCATATCGAACATTCTGTCTTTACAAAAGGCATCGATTCTTTGGTAAACCAGAATCTGTTGCAAAACGGACAGCGTTTAACACGGGATATCAACGTGACCCTCATGTAGATGTAGCGCTTAGGGACACCTTTCAGTGGTGGACATGGTAGTGCTAGCTAATGGATGGGCTGCATGATCTTCATGTCCTTTTGCAACCTAAATGATTCTGTGATTCTCACTGGTGAGAGCAGTCCCTTGTCCCATGGAAACTACTCATCACAGGGAGGTGAGGTGTTTGCTTACAACATACCTTGCCTTGAGAGCTAATGCACCAGCCCCGCTGCTTCACATCCTGTCCTTTTCACAGCCTCAGCATAGCAGGGGGCAATGTTGCCATCCCAGTGATCTGTGTGAAGCAACCCAGCCTTAAAAGTAAGGATTTCTGCACTCATTTGGATTTCTGCACGCATTTGGGTTGAGAAAAGCAATGCTGGTTCTTGTGGTTATGGAATATTTCATGGCATTCAGAGTGATAAGTGAATAACGCCAAGGAAGATGATGCAAATTGCTCCTGATGGCTGCCAAAAGCTAGTAGGGCGCAGCCTCTGCTGCAGCCTGGTTCCCGGGAGAAGGTGATTTCTCTTTGAAATCTATTTTCATCAATTTAAATATTGAAGGACAAAGGGTTGTTTTAATTTCTTTTCTCAGAAGTGTTTGATTCCTCACATCTGCAGAGCAATTTCTTTCATAACAGGCTGCATCCAACTTAGTCTTCTGTTGTTGTTAAAGTTGTTGGGGGGGGGTTTAATTCTTTCGGGTGCTTTACTCCGTTTCTTCCCTTTGCCCTGCTGCTGCTCTAGCCACACCGTAGCTATGCTGTGTGGTGAAACCTAATTGCTCTTCATGATTTGCCCAGCAAGGATGTGCTGCTGGCAGTCAGCTTTGGCTCTGGGAAGTGCTAAGATTAAGAAGGTGCTATAAAGCAAGGCTATGTAAAAGTGCTTTTCTGATTCAGGGTCAGCAGAGAATTTTGCTTCCTCGGCCTTCTTCAGACTTGCCATTGCTTACAGCACACAGCTTCGTTCACCCTGTTAAGCTGTATTTGGAGGCAGAAGTTAGGGGATCAGGTGAATCTATTTCTCCAGGTACATGGAGCCCTTAAAGTTGTGTGGTTTATGGTTTATAACCTGTGCTTTACAGTAGCACAGGTTGCATGGCTATTCCTCGCCTACTGGTGGAGAAAGACATAAGATGTTCTACTTTAGAGCAAATAGATGTTAGGAAAGCTTACTAGCCACGCATTAAATGATTTTAATATCTCTTGGTATCCCTTCTTCAATGAAGATGGTACTCTGCTTGATTGTTTCACAATACTTACAATTCTGGGATTTGTCCCAGAAACTTAATGGGTTATCATATCTTTATTAGTATAATGTCATACTGCATTTTTTCTTGAGGTGAGGGATGCTGTATTCCCCTTTGAACAGTCCCTGATTCGGTTTTGTTGGAATCTTGCAACCAAAGCTAGGTACTGATTGCTACTGTGAAGTTCTTCTTTTTGTTGGTGTTTGTTTTATTTAATGCTTCTTGAAAGCACAGTGTGCAAAGATTGATTTCATAATATTACCCCCATGCATGCCCACCCAGCCAGTGCCCTCAGTAGCATTGTAACAGAAAAGGAGCGAGGAAATTTCACAGCAGGTGAAAATTACTGACTTCCCCAAGCTCTGGGGACATGTGGAAAACTCTCAGGTGCTTCAGGAGGAGTAAGTTGAACAGAGGAACAAGGTAAGAGATTTGAAAATCCATGGGTGTGTGAGGTGAGTAGGACTGAACCAACACTCAGGGCAGACATTGTTAAATGGAGAGCAAAGAGATGCCACACTTCCTTCTGTAAGTACTGGTTTGGGCAATGCATCAGCACCTGCACTCTCTATGGAAACGTTGTCAGTTTATGCTTGAAACCTCCCAGTCCTTCCCCCTCCACCCCCCCCATGTAAAATTGGTTACAGGCTGTGTTCTGGCAGGAAGCTTTCTTCAGGGAAACACTCATTTATCAGACTTGAAAAGTTCCCCAGGAACTTTGCGTTTTTCATCAAATCTTGCAGTGAAAATGGCGTTAATTTTGTTGTTGGGGCAATGACAGCAATGAGGTAGAGGCTTGAGGAACAAGAGGCAAAGAGCTTGCTATGAACACTAACTCCCTTTCTCTTGTAAGCAGGTATTTCACTCCCAGGATAGGTTTGTCCTTAAGACTACCAGTGGTTCGTGGTCGCGTCTTGGTCACTGCCTGGCTGTCAGTGATTCTAACATTTCTGAAGTGCTTGCCTTTGCAAAAAAGTAATAGCACCCTTTTCATCACAGTGTATCTGTTTATGGGATAGGTTTAAAAAAAGGCCATCAGGTATTTCTGTGCCACAGTTTTATTAGGTCATCCTTTTGATTATTTGCAGCTTTGCAATCTCTTCAGAGTCTCAGCAGAAATCTGTGCTCTGTGCTTTGAAGAAATCGATGGTAGGCAGTGTGAAGCAGGGTTAGATTGTTTAACTGTCTCGCAGGGTTTCATAGGCATTAGTGAGACAAGCACTGAAATACACAAGTTGAATTATGGCATGGAGAAATAAGAAATGTAACTGCATTCAGTATCATATTGAAAAGCTTCTTTTCAATGGCTTCTTCCATGACTACAAGACTGATTATGCAGGAAAACATTAAAGCATTGACTCGTTAAGAAAATGGGTGTTTAAACCTCACACCACAGAGCAAATGCAAGGCTGCTGCGTACATCTAGGGGGGTGTAGATACAGTTGGCTCGCTGCGTTGCAGTACATTTCTTAAATGTTGTGATATTGGATAGTGTATGTTATGTCCACATCTAGCACTGGAACCTGCTGCAAGCCATATGACATATGCTGCAAGCCATATGACAGGTCCCACTGTTGAAATTCCCTAAGCAGGGTGTCTGTGTAGCCTGCACAGGCAAAAGCTTTGCTGAGTTGTATTGGGGTGGTGCCTGCAGGAGTGGCTTTGGTGAGAAGCTGCCAGAAGCTTCCCCCATGTGCAGTGTAGTCAATGCCAGCTGGCTCCAAGACAGAGCCACCAAGGCCAAGCCCATCAGCAGCAGTGGTTATGGGATAATGTATGTAAGAAGGGGAAAAAGAAAATCCGGGCCCCTTCAGCAACCTTCGGGTTTGCTGGCAGGACTTGTGACCCTGTGGGGGCCCCACACTGAAGCAGAGTGTTCCTGAAAGACTGCACCCCATGGAAGGGACTGATGCTGGAGCCACTCCTGAAGAACTGCCGCCTCTGGGGAGGATTCACATTGGAGTGCGTGCCCTGGGAGGGAGCCCATGCTGGAGCAGGGGAAGAGTGTGAGGAGTCCTCCCCTGAGGGATCTTTCCTTTTGGGGCAAAGATGTGGAATGGGAAGAACCCAACCATTTTCTGGTTGGTTTTACGTTTTTAAACTATGGATTTAAAATTATGTTTTATGTAGAAGCTTTATGTAAATGGCCTTTAAAATTGTAATATATTCTTTGCTATAAGTGGGGTATAAACTCTTCCCTGGTTATCTGCCGAGTGCTTTGATGCAAGTTGTGCTCTGAACCAGAAAATGAGGAGTGTAACCTTGTTTCAGTGTTGGTTTAAATCTCAGCTGTGCTGAAAGAAGTTGAGGGGATGTTTGGTAAATGTCTGGTTAATTACTGGATGAAAGGAGTTGCAGGAGCAGTTTGGTTTTACCATTGTGCCAACAAGGAACACGCAGAGCAAAGGACAGGCAGTGCTGCTTTCGAGTGAGTCTACAAACCACCACCAGGCCTACAGCCCAGCAGAATTTGGGTGAAAGGTTTTATTTTCCCCAAGTTTCTTAGCCCGCAATTTCAAGTATGGGCACTTGCAACTTTAGCAGCAGCAGCAGCAGCAGCCTCAGCTTTCCATTCGCTACACCTGCGTAGCCCCGTGCGTTCTGTGCTTGCTTTTGATGCAGATTGACCAATGTACAGGGGGGTTGTACAGGGGGGTTAGAGGAATTTGCTTGCGTTAAAGGAATTTACTTGCATTAGAGGAATTTACCTGCCTAGACAAGGTATTGTCTGTTGTAAGTGCTTACTAAGCAGAACAAAGACACCAAGTCCTATTGATAAGCAAAAGCAGACACCTCGTCCTATTGATAAGCAGACACCTGATTATAAAAAACAAAAAAAACAACACCCCAAAACAACAACACGATAAGTAGCTATTGATAAGGAAAAGCAGACCCCGGATACAAGAAGAAGCAGATGGTTTATGGCTGGGGCACCGACCAAACCCTAAGGCCATATGTGTGAAGACTAAAAGGTGACAAGTTCAAGAAGAAGAAGACTCATTTATTTCATCTTGAAGACCCCTACCCACAAGAGGAAGACTCATTTACTTCATCTTGAGACCCCTGCCCATGACCAGAGGGGGCACTGCACAGGAACAGAGGACTTTCTAGGTCATTATAATGCGAAGCGGGGATAGAATATGAATATGTATAGGCGTATTGTGCAACCTTGTAACTTTAGGGGATAAATGTAGAGGGAAACAACACTGAGGCACGCATGACTTTGAGGAATCACCCCATGCGTCTCAGCACTGAATAAAAAGCATACCTACTTTACAACTTTAACGAGTTGTGGAGTCAATCCGCCATCAATTTGGCGAGCCAGACAGGAGATCTCTGTCGACTGCAGGACCGGCTGGGAGACGTATATCCTGGGCGCCCCAGGCCGCTTGCCTGGAGGAGCTCCGCTTCTCGTCCGCTCACTGCAGGGACAGACAAAAACCTGTGCCGGCTGCGGAAAAACGGTATGCTTGAAATTTATTTTAGTAATTTTGGGGGTCTATAAGTCGTACGCTTGACCCGGGGCTGCTGGTAAGGCGCACAGAGACATCTGGCGCACAGCGTAGTTCCCCTTGGTAGGTAGGGCTTGCAAACGGACTCGCCGACCGACAGAGCGGCCGCTAGCGACCCTGGTGGTGGGTCGGGTGAGTTCAGAAACTCCCCAGCAGGGGCTGCCGTAAGCTAAGCAAGTTCCAGGTTTTGGCTGCATCTCAGATTTCGGGAGCCAAGAGGAGGGTAAGTGAAACCGCTGTGTGAATGTATGGGATGCCGTGTGTACCCTTGTATGACTGAGACGTGGCATAGCTACGAAGCGAGTGCGGAGTCCTAATCCGCGGTTCCGTATTCTCCGTGAGGAGAGCGGCCGGAGACGGACGAGTGTTTATGTTTCCTGTTTGTTGTCTTGTGTGTCTTGTTTGTAACTAAAGGTAGTTTAAAATTAGGGGAGGGAGCAACTGCCCCTCCTATGTTGTCTAGCTTCACGCCAGACACCAAGAAAAGATTCTATGTGTGCCTTGTGGGAGTGAAGTGTACGGTGGTATTGTGGGAGTTTAACTGTATGTGACGGTGGCATTCCACGTGGGTACCTTGTGGGAGTTGAGTGGACGTGACGGTGGTATTGTGGCTGTGTGCCTTGTGGAAGTTGTCCTGTGTGTGGCGTTGTGGGAGCTGTGGACCTTGTGGGAGCTAAGTGGACGTGACGGTGGTATTGTGGCTGTGTGCTTTGTGGGAGTTAAGTGGACGTAACGGTGGTATTGTGGCTGTGTGCCTTGTGGAAGTTGTCCTGTGTGTGGCGTTGTGGGAGCTAAGTGGGACGGTGGCATTGTGGACCTTGTGGGAGCTAAGTGGACGTGACGGTGGCATTGTGGACCTTGTGGGAGCTAAGTGGACGTGACGGTGGCATTGTGGACCTTGTGGGAGCTAAGTGGACGTGACGGTGGCATTGTGGTTGTGTGCTTTGTGGGAGCGTGGCTGCATTTCACGTGGATATTGTGGCTGTGTGACTGTAACAGTATGTGGTGACAACGTGTCCACTGCAAAGTTTGTTTTTTTGTTATTTTAGTCACACAAATTCCGGTGGGCTAGATATTGTTCTGGGTAATCAGAAATTTCTGGCTGGCCATTTCTTGGAACTAAGATAAGTGGATTGATCTGTGGTGGAGCCACAGAGTCCTGAGGAGTTCTCGGGAAGTGAGAAAAACCTGAGAACGTGTTTGTAAAAGTATCAAAGAAGTTTGAGGATACGTGATTACAAAGGAGAAAGTAAAATGGGAATAAACCAAAGTAAAGAAATATTAAGAAAGAGCCCCTTAGGGTGTATTTTGGTAAATTGGAAAGAAATTACAGGGCCCGAGGGCTCAGAAAATAAGAAAAACCCTGATTAAGTACTGTAACCAATGGTGGCCTCTCTATAAATTAGAAGACGGGGTGAAGTGGCCACTTAATGGGACACTGGATTATAATACTATGTTACAATTAATGTTATTTTTAAGAAGGGAAGGGAAGTGGGACGAAGTATCATATGCAGATATGTTCTTCACTCTCCGAAACCACCCGGAATGGCAAAGAGCCTGTGGGATAATACCACCCCAGGATCCCTTGGTATTAGCCCTTGAAAGGGGTAATAAAGAAAAAATTAAGCCTAAGCGATGCTGTTCATCATGTGATATAGGTCAGAGATGTATTAAACAGGATAAAATTTACCAAGATGCAAACCAGGAATTAATAGATGTGTTTAAGCCCCCACCAAAGGGACAGGTGGACACGGACTCAGAAGACACCATTACTCCCCTGGGGAGTCCGGTCTCCTCACGAACCCGACAAAACCAGCAAAGACATGTCCTACAAGCACCTCTTCGGGAAGCAGTAGGTCCTGAAGGAACTCCAGTGCTGATTAAAGTACCATTTTCCACCTTGGATTTGGAAATATGGAGAAAGGTGGCAAAGGATTATCGTAACGATCCCGTAAGTGCTACAAAACATTTGCAGTTCATTATAAAACAACATAATCCAGATTGGAGTGACATGCAATTATTATTAGAAGCAATGACGGAAACAGAAAAACAATTGATATTAAAAACAGCAAGAGAACTAGCTGAAGACTATTACAAAGTAAAACAAGAAGATGTAAGGGAATTTTTTCCACTTCAGGATCCAAAATGGGATCCCAACCGTTTGGCAGAGTTAGAAAAATTACAAGCTTACCAAGAATGGATTGTAAAAGGAGTCGAGAGGGCAATACCAAAAACCATAAACTGGTCAGCACTATATGCGGTGAAACAAGGCCCTTCAGAATCACCATCGGAATTCTTAGATCGATTAAGAGATGCTATGCGCCGTAACACACCATTAGACCCTGGATCAGAGATAGGAATACAGCAATTAGTATCTTTATTTTTAGGACAATCTACTGGAGACATTAGGAGGAAACTCCAAAGGTTACGACCAACAGAAAGTAGAAATTTAGAGATTTTGCTGGACGAAGCATGGCGAGTATTCAGTAACCGGGAGGAAGGTTATAAGCAAGAAATACGAAGATTGATGGCAGTAGTGGAAGAAGGGGGAAGAAGAGACAAAAGACAACGACCGCAACTGGGTAGAGATCAATGTGCATTGTGTAAAAAGTTTGGACATTGGAAGAACGAATGTCCGGAAAACAAAAAGAACCGCCGTCCAAACAGGGCTACTAAAGGAAGGGTGGTTGCACATGTGAAGGAAGAATGACGAGAACCAGAGGAATCTTCCCTAGCAGATCCACTGGTTATGATGAAGCTAGGGGACGAGGAGAAGGAGGTGGAATTTTTGGTTGATACGGGTGCAACATATTCTGTTTTAAACAAAGCCTTAATGCCCTTAGGGGATGATTATATTATGGTAAAAGGGGCAACTGGCCAAAGTGAGAAGGCGTATTTTTGTAAACCATTGAAATATCAATTGGGAAAGCAATGGGGCATTCATAAATTCTTATATATGCCTAATTCCCCAAAAGCTCTCCTAGGGAGAGACTTACTGGAACATTTGGGAGCAATTATTACTTTCAGAGGAGGCGAGATTACTTTAAAAGTAAATGGCCAACAATATATAGAGATGTTAAGCTTAGTTTTAATTGCCAATCATGTTGTGGAACAAATCAGGGAAGATGTATTGGACCAAGTATTCCCAGGGGTATGGGCCACAGACATACCTGGGAGGGCCAAAAATGCACCCCCGATATTGATTAAGCTCAAGGAGGGAAAACAGCCAGTCAGGATTAAACAGTACCCTCTGAAAAAGAAAGATAAAGAAGGAATTTACTCAATAATTGAGAATTTCCTACAACTGGGACTGTTAAAGGAGTGTCAGTCAGATTTCAATACCCCTATTTTACCTGTTCAGAAACCTGACGGGTCATACCGAGTGGTACAGGACTTACGAGCTGTCAACAAAATAACTGAGGATCTTTACCCTGTAGTAGCAAATCCATACACTTTGCTAACATGCTTAACACCAGAGCTAACTTGGTTTACCGTTTTAGATTTAAAGGATGCCTTCTTTTGCCTCCCTCTCCACGAAGCCAGCCAGAAAATCTTTGCATTTGAATGGGAAAGCCCTAAGAGTGGGCGCAAAACCCAGCTCACGTGGACGGTGCTGCCTCAAGGATTTAAGAACAGCCCCACTCTGTTTGGAGAACAGCTTTCAAAAGACTTAGAATCCTGGGAGGCTCCGCCGGGAGAAGGGAAGCTACTGCAGTACGTAGATGACATCTTAATTGCCACCCAGACAGAAGAAATGTGTGTGGCTTGGACAGTAAGCCTCTTAAATTTCCTGGGACTCCAGGGATATAGGGTGTCTAAGAAAAAGGCTCAGGTAGTGAAACAGAAAGTGATTTACCTGGGTTATGAGATTAGTGCTGGACAACGGACTTTAGGGCAAGATCGTAAAGAAGCAATATGTCAAACCCCGAAACCCCAGACAATAAAAGAATTGCGGACCTTCCTGGGTATGACAGGGTGGTGCAGGCTGTGGATTTACAACTATGGGCTGCTTGTAAAGCCCCTATATACACTCATTGTCAATGGAAATAGAAACCTCCAATGGACAAAGGAGGCCATGCAGGCCTTTGGCCAGTTAAAGAATGCTCTCATGTCAGCTCCAGCTCTAGGACTTCCAGACGTGAGCAAACCATTCTTTCTATTTTCTCATGAGAGGCAAGGGATTGCCCTGGGAATACTAGCACAAGACTTGGGCCCATACCGACGAGCAGTTGCTTATTTTTCTAAGCAGTTAGACGTAACGGCAAAAGGATGGCCTGGGTGCCTTAGAGCCGTCGCAGCAGTCGTGCTGAATATCCAAGAAGCACGCAAATTTACCTTGGGCCAGAGAATGACAGTGCTAGTGTCCCATACAGTGTCTGCAGTACTGGAAATGAAAGGTGGACACTGGCTTTCCCCTCAGAGGTTCCTGAGATACCAAGCTGTCATTGTGGAACAAGATGATATAGAGATAGTGGTAACTAACATTGTCAACCCAGCTTCTTTTCTTAGTGGAAATGAAGGAGAACCTGTACACCACGATTGCCTGGACACTATTGAAGCCACATACTCCAGTCGCCCAGACCTGAAAGATACCCCTTTGGACAACGCAGAAACCTGGTTTACGGATGGAAGCAGCTATATCACCAGTGGAAAGCGACATGCTGGGTATGCAGTAACCACCTGCAGAGAAGTAATAGAATCTGGACCCTTGCCAATAAACACTTCCGCGCAAAAGGCGGAACTGACCGCACTGACTAGAGCTCTGGAACTAGCAAAAGGGAAAAGGATAAACATCTATACAGATTCAAGATATGCATTCGGAGTTGTACATGCACATGGTGCCATTTGGAAGGAGAGAGGACTGTTGAATTCACATGGAAAAAATATCAAACATGCACAAGGAATACTGAGACTATTGGAAGCGGTCCAACTACCTGAGAAGGTGGCAATTATGCACATCAAAGCACACCAGAAAGTGAGCTCAGAATTAGAAGAAGGAAATGAGCTGGCGGACAGAGAGGCAAAAGAAGCAGCAAAGGGTGAGATAACAATTGAAGGAGTTTTAGTTCCAGATGGGAAAATTTCTCTGGAAGGCAGGCCAAACTATAATAAGGAAGATCGGAAATTGATTATAGATCAGGATGGAACATTTAATGAGGAAGGGTGGGCTAGTACACCACAGGGGAAGCTAATTGTTCCCTCATGCTTGTTATGGGCCCTTATAAAAAATGAACATCAGAAAACCCATTGGGGAGTGGATGCCTTACATAAATATTTAATAAACAAAATTCTAGCTAGAAATTTATATGCTACCATCCAACAAGTAACTCAGCAATGTGATCTTTGCCTTCAAACAAATCCCAAAATTACTCCCAAGCTTAAAGTAGGCCAAATTGGCAGAGGTAATGGACCAGGCCAACAATGGCAGATTGACTTTACGGAACTGCCAAGAAAAAGGGGGTATAGACATTTGTTGGTACTAACAGACACCTTTTCAGGTTGGCCAGAAGCCTTTCCAACAAGAAGCGCACAAGCCCGGGAGGTAACAAAAATATTATTACAGGAAATAATACCACGATATGGAGTTCCAGCCACTATATCTTCAGATAGAGGACCACATTTTGTTTCAAAAGTGGTACAACAAATTAACAAACATTTAGGTATTGATTGGCAACTTCATACTCCCTACCGTCCTCAGTCAAGTGGTCAGGTGGAGAAAATGAACCACCTAATTAAACAACAAATTGTGAAATTGGGTCAGGAGGCCAGTTTACCTTGGCCTCAGACACTTCCATTAGCCCTGTTGAGAATTCGAACTAAACCAAGAACTCGAGAAGGATTGAGTCCTTTCGAAATTCTGTATGGAAGACCATATGGGGTCCAACAGGGAACCTCTCTCCAAGTGGGAGAAGAGACTATGAATAATTATATAATAGAGTTAGGAAAACAACTCAGGAAAATTGAAAAATATGTGGCTGGAACTCGAAACAGAGGACTGGATAGTCCCGTACATAATATACAACCTGGAGATTATGTGTATATAAAATCTTTCAGACCTACAGGGGAAGAAGACCTCGAACCACGGTGGAAAGGGCCGTTCCAAGTACTACTCACAACTTTCACAGCTATCAAAGTTAGAGAACAAAACGTCTGGATTCATCATACTCGAGTCAAGAAGGCTCCAAAGGCACCCTGGAAAATCACATCAAGCGGTAATGACAGACTGAAATTAAAACTAACTCGTGAAAAATAGATTGATCCATGGGTGTCAACACAATGTTGCAGTTATAATCAGAATATAAATCCGACTATCACTTACTACCTGGATATGAGATAAGGGTAGTATAGTGCAAGTGCTGCACATACTGTATGAAGCTAGGCCCAATTATAATAGACAAACATATTTAAGTAACATAGTTGGTTATGAAGCAGTCATTAATACTAATCCTTTATATCAATACCATGGTCCAAGCCATAGATAAAGAAACGTCAATACTGGGTTCAAATACGAATGTCTGGCTCACATGGGCAAACAAGACTGGGATTACTGATTTTTGCCTGACCTTGGCACAGGTGGGAAATCCCTTTCAAACGTGCCTAATTGGTATACCA
>NW_026902278.1:0-131682 GCF_033783945.1 Neopsephotus bourkii
CAAAACTTGGCTCCTGTGCCTTTAGTGCAGTGTGATCAGTGTTCAGACGAAACTGGAAGCCCCAGCCAGTTTCCTGGGGACTTTGTCATAGTGCTGCTGTCATGCTGCCAGTTGCAATGTCCCCCAGGGCTGCAATCTACTGCCAGCCTCTCATGGTATGAAGCTGGGATTAAAAACACCAGTATGTATTAAAAAAAAGTCCTCCTTTAAATTAAAGCTTTCCACATAGTTGATCTTTTGGCAAATAATGATCTGAAATGACTTGCCTGTTCTCCAAATCTAATTGTTAATTGGTCAATCGACCTCTAACTGACTGGCATATTGCTCTGATCATCTGAAAGCCTTTTGGCACGATTTCCCCAGCTCAGGTTAGTTGCTTGTACTTGTACAATCTGGTTGCAAAATGTCATTGCTCTGAATCATCAGGGCCAGTGCCAAGCCCTCTGGCAACTATAGGAAGGGCTCCCTGAAAGCTCCTGAGCTTTGGATGGTCCCCTGGCTGCCTTATGGCTGAGCAGCCGGGGTCTGGGTGCTAAGGATGCTGCACCATGCACTCCGGCATACAGAGCCAGTGAGACTGCAGGTGCTAATGTGTGACAGGAGACACAGCAGGGTGTTTGCTCGGATCTTGATCAGCACTGCCAGCCCTTTATCAGATTTTAATATAAAACAAGGGCAATTAATTTCTATGCCCTTATCTTATCTTGCTGATCTTACAAGCCCTTTCGAAGTTTGGTTTCTTGTTTCCAGTTCCTGAACTTGGGCTGCAACAGCACAGTTATAGTTCAGAAATCTATAATTCAGACTTCAAGACCAAATGCACCTCCCATGCAGGTCTTTTCATAATTGGTTTTCGGACTAGTCTGTTCTGTGGTGTGTAATTGTTAGCAGTTGTAAAAAGATAACTCACGTTTTTAAAAGCCTAAAGCTTGCTCTGTGCAGATAAAAACTGTGACAAATTATGTTCCAAAAAATCATAAAAGTAGAGAGACATGTTAATAACCAAAGGTGAAGTTTCATCTGGAGGTCAGCAGGAACTATTAAAGTGGTCAGTAATTCCAGGGTTTGCCAGTAGCGATTTGGCCATATCACTTATCTACTCTGGTCCATGCTTAAGCATCTCCCTCAGTGAAAAAATAATCCACTGAGAGTAATACAGGGGTCAGAGGTAACTATGGAGGGAAAGCAATATTGTCAAAATAAACCAGGCTTTCAATGTACAGACATTCAAATTCCCAGCCCATTAAAATGTTTCAACTTTGACAATTTTACCACGCTATTTGGGCATGTTATTTAAAATATTGCTTTTCAATAAGTTCAGATTAAAAAAAAAAAGAAAGGGAAATAAAAGATCAAGCAGATCATGTTAAAAAGGGTATAAGGTAAGGAATGGCATTTCACATTGTCACATGAACATCTGGCAATAAAAGGCAATTTTTAGTTCCAGAATTTCAGAGACATTGGAATGGGGCCAAATAATAAGCTTGGATATAATGCAAATTTCGTGAAGCAGGAGCTGGAATTACAAAAATATTGCAGCTGTCAGCAGGGAATCCCTCCTGCCCAGCCAGCACACTTGCTGGGTGGTACTGAGATGAGAGGAAGAGCATAGATTTGCTCCTTTTAGAATTGAAGTCCACGTTTCGGTGATAGGTAAATTCACGATCTGATTGATGCCTAAATGAGGGCTTCCACAGGCTTTAAAAGCAGCAGCAGAATCTGTGTCTGTGTATAGTCTGGGGTTCAGGAAAGCTGTGTTTAGCTCCTGGCTGCGTCTTTGGCACCCTGTGTTGGACCAAGGTTATTGCTTGAAGGCATGAACCTGAGACTTACGGGAACATAATGGAAGAGATGATTTTCTTTCCTCTACCTGTCTTGGCTGCAAGCAGTGGGGTCCATATAGAGTTTGC
Organism: Neopsephotus bourkii; assembly: GCF_033783945.1. Taxonomy (NCBI): domain Eukaryota; kingdom Metazoa; phylum Chordata; class Aves; order Psittaciformes; family Psittacidae; genus Neopsephotus; species Neopsephotus bourkii. Next base: position 1,911 of record NW_026902278.1, read on the forward strand.
ACTATATGAACACAGCACTCAGAGTAGCAAAGTTTGTAGCTTCTGACCTTTTATTAGACTCCTAATGTTATCCACATTATTAAAAATTACCTCCCCTCTGTTCATTTAAGTGATTATTATGAGTAAGCTTGACCCAACAACAGTTTTGAAATGAAATGTCACTGCAAGATACAAGTTATCTCCATGTTTGTATGGTACAATAAATTTGTTATGTTCTGCATATCTTATGGGGTACATGCCAGTAGATTTGGTACATTCTGTGAAGTATATTTTAGTACACTTTTTTTGTTGTTGTTCAGAATAAGCTTCCTGGGGTTTAAATGATGCTTTGATATGGCTTAAAGGGCACTTTCTCACAAGCATTTATATAATGCATATATCTTAATCTAAAACCTTGGAATAGCTCTGATACATATGGATTATTGCAGGATAATTTATATGTTCAAACATGTTCTGTCATTTACATGTGTAAGTGCAGTGGTTCACTGCTGCAGGCATTTTTTCTTACATATTCAATGTACTTAGGGAAAAAAAAACAAACCAGAACACCAACACAAAAGTTTACAAAGCTTAATTTATAGCTCAACAAGGAAACATGTAGTGAAGCATGTAATGAAAATATCCTGTTTGCTTGCCTGCTATTTCAAATGCTCTCATTTTCTAATACTTGAGGCAATTCAATAAAATTATTGATTTACACCTGCTCTGTAACTTTGTTTTTGCAATGAGATCCAGCAGAAGTGAAACCACACATCTGCATACACCTGAAACTTGCAGCAATTTGAAATTGAACACATTGAGTGCTTAGACAGAAGCTACCCAGGTGCTGTTATAGAGACATTTATGCAACCAATTCTGCAACTGTATACCATATATATGTGTGCCATTGTAGGCTATGTTCCATACATAGCACACAGCAAGTGTAAATGCACATGACACAAAATCCCTGGACTACCAGGTACGAATTTCCAAAGCTTCTCTATTTTTTGTGATGGGGGTATAAAAATGTGATGCAGTGGAAAGGGGAAAAACATTAATTTCTTCATAGCTCTTTGAGGGATCCATTTGTCTTTGCAGAGAAGATGCAGGAAATCAGTTTCCCTCTAGGGAGAAGAAAAATGAGCATTGCAAACCTGGGGAATTCAGCCCATGGACCAAGCCTGTTGTAGTAAGAAAGGTGAAAATAAGCCCCTGTATTGCAAAAACACAAATGAGAGACCTCAGACTGAACCTTGGGATCAGCACCAAAGTGTTTGGGTTGTTCTTCAGCTAATACTCAAGCTATCCAAGCTGTACCCTGAATATGGGAAACAGAACCCACAGTCTCACCAGAACAGGCTTTCTCATCACTGAGAGAAATAGCAATGGCTAGAGAAAATAACTTGGTAAACCAAGAGCAACAGCCCCATGGTGCTATTTGGGCTCTTAGACTGTAATTAGCAAAAAAATCAAAGTACAAGAGACCATTCAGCCTCTTCAGAAGGGTTTGAATCTGCTTGGGACCTCAGTGCAGAAGAGCTTGGGGAAACACTTCCTCCTGAATGGATTCAAGCAATGTACTTCTAAAAGAAAATCTGTAAGAATAACAAGTTCAGTCAGAGACTGTTAAGTTTCCCCTATGTGTAACCTAGTTCCTTTTTATTTTTTCCTATTCTGATTTTCTCTATTTTTTTTCTGTCCCTTTGCAAGAGATACAGTAACACCCACTGGTGGCAGTAATGGCAGTTTTATGGCTCCTCTTAGCTAACTGTTATCAGGCAACTCAGCACACAGAGTGGAAGGCACAATATTGCTTTAACACCCCTCTGATTTCCTTCCTCCCAGGGGGCAAATGCTCTGCAGAGAAACCTCCACACTACTGACCACAATTGCTGTAATTTGTTAGTCTAATGGGAAAAAGTACACAGCCTCTCAAAACTGGAAGTATAAAATAATACTGTGTGATACTTTATATAAAGTGCTTAGAAGTGCTTCTGGTTCAGTTGAGCTCTTCCTTTGGAGAGCCTTGATAACCTGGATTAACTTTCCCAGGTAAGAAAAGCATTTATTAATAAAAATTATGTATCTGCAGTTTGTTGCTGTATAAAAAATGTTGAAACAGTTGTAGATGGTGGTGTTTGGTATGTGAAACAGATCTGCAGGCTTCGAATCATTCAGCAGTTAAGTTACTCTAGACATAAGCACAGGAGTGTCTGCAGTTCTTGAACTCAAACTGTTGGAATAGAGGGAAAGTTTGGGGTTTACATCATTTACCCTCTAGAGAACTGTACGATGGCAAGTGGCACTGCGGCTCTGCTTTGATATGGGGAGCTGCAGTGTGTGCGATGGGTAGCAGAGCCAGGAGGGGCTGAGCAGCATCCTGACCCACTGTAATGCTGGAGTTCAGTATTTCTAGGCATCCAAACCATATGTGTGTTTCTAAAACAAGTATATGAGTTCCTAAGGCCAGGGACTGACACTCGGTAGGGTTTCTGTGAACTGCCAGGGAGGATCAAGACCTACACAGGTCTTTTGTGACAATGCACCCCGAGTCATGTAGAAATAGGCCCTTAACACCTCAACCAAATGCTGTGGATGATCAGTGTATTTAATTTTCTTTTCTTGACAGCTACTTTCAAATAATTTTCCCTATGGTTTGCACTTCTAGCACCTCCCTGCCCAGGACAGCATCCAGGCACCCTGACTGGGGCAAATCCCCATGGCTATCTCCAAAGCCATTGCTCAAACTTTTATCTCATTGACCCTTCAGGTTAGATAGGGAGTTCATTTAGTTGCAGAGATGGAACCCTAAAAAGTTCGATTTGATAGTTCAGTATTTGGTGGACTTTTTGGGGGGTTCTCTTTGTTTTGAGGAAGCGTTAAACAGCAGAACTGCTGTAGTTATGAACAGCAAAATTGTCAAAGGTAGCTAAACAAGAGGACTCTTAAAGTTTCCTTTGCACGCAATTCTTTAGCATCCCCTACATCACAAACTTTTTCCATGTAAACAACATTGATTTCCTGGGCCTCTTGTCATAATGGTAATGTGCGCCGTGGGTACCAGGGCTCTCAGAAGCAGCATGCTGCTGTATATTGGTCTCTCCCAGCCCTGCTGCCTGCAGGCTGGCAGGAGGCAGCACTGCAGTTCAAAGGCATTACTGTAGAGGGCTTTCACAACACATCGAACAGGGATGCTGAGGTGGGTGGGGGTGGCAAGGTATTGGGAGCAAAAGGGCCCAACTGAAATAAAATAATAATAATAATAAAAAGTCAATCTTTCCCTATAGCTGATCAATATTAATAACAAAGTTGAAAGGCTGAACAGGATATATGTTTTATTATGAGAGGGGAATATGAGAGAAATAAAAACTGAGGGGAAATACCTCTGCTGCTAATCAGACAATAAGATCTAAAGTTTAATAGCTTCAGAATGATCACAGGGCTATTGTAACTGCCTGCAGTTGTTTGAACAAGAGTCTTGAGCTTGCATATTGTTAGTTATTGGAAAATCTCTCTGCCATTAAGTGCTTTGATGTCAGATGTACTTAAGGTCTGAAATGAGTGGAGGAAGCAGAGGAACTAGTGAGTGCTGCTGCAGAAGATGCCTGAAAGATAGATTACCTAGTGTCGTATGGTATTTGATGCCTTAACTGGAAAATGCCTAACTGAGCCAAATATGAGTTAGATTACTGAGTTACAAGCTCTTTGCAACTTCCTAAGCTTAGCTCAGGTTCAGATGTTTCAAACATAGCTTATCCACTTTGGGTTTGAATAACAAGCTGGGCTGGAAAGATATTTCTTCTGAGGCAGGAGGCTCTTCTGCTTTCATTGGAGGCTTTTCGTAGGCAAGAAAAGAGGCAGAGAATCAATATTTCTGTGATTCCAGCTGGAAACTTGTTCACCTCCAGCCTTCTGTGGAGTAGTGGTCAGATGAGTAAATAGAAAAAATATATCTCTCTTGCAACTTGAAAGCCATATACTTGCACATAAATTGAGAGGCTAAATAGTTGCTTTCAAGTCTGAAAGTAATAAAGAAATTAAAAAAAAAAAAAACAAACAATTTAGATGATCCACTTCTTAGAAATCCTTGTTACTAGGACAATTTGTTTCCAGTTCTTCTCTCTTAAGAGTTCATTTCTCTCAAATGATATTTACCCAAAGCAACTTCCACATCACAAACACACTTATCTCTGCTTTATATCAGCCTTAAGGATTAGGAATATGGATCTGTTTTCCAGACTGACCGTCTGACTTACTGACCTGAGCTTGTTCCCTCACAAAGCAGCACATGATGCCATTCTTGTCAAACCCACAATTAGTCAAAACCCTTTACAGGAAACATGAGCCCAATAAGAAGGGATAAAATAGGAAATCACGTGGTTCATACATAAACTACGTGTAGCATGAAGGTACACTGATCTCTTCTGCTGCCATTTACCAGCTTCAATTAGGTCAACAAAGAGAGCAATAATTGATGGTTTAAGGCATTTTTAATCTTTAAAAGAGTTTCAAGTATTAAAAATGAATCTTTACCTCACGCTTGGAGAAAACATAAATATTACTGTCCAAGATGCAGTTGAATGCTCTCTTTGTTCATAAAGTGTCGTAGAGCCTCTCAGGTGCATCAAGTGCCTCAGGAGTAGCCTGGATTGGCACTAAGGTGTGGTGTACTCACCACACTGTCCCCTCTCAAGAGAGCTGGGACCTCATTATTCCTGCTTTCCATACTGGGCACATATAAGTGTCTGCTTCTTGAAATCTGGACTAGGCAAACAGGCCAATCATGGGAATTAACTGCTAGCTGGCTATGGAGCATAACAGTTTTACAAGCCTCTCCGTTTTCCAGTGTGTGTCCTGTACCCAAGGAGACCACAGGGGTTTACTGCCCAGGACCTCAGTGCCCCAGCCCATATGACCCAAAGTCATAGGGCAGCCCCCATTTATCAAACTTGGAAATGGAGTCATAGCTCAGAGCAGATGACTCCATTTAACACATATGGTGCTGGAATTGGTTAAAATGTCACCAGGGAATCCTAGAACTGATTTTTTTTTTTTATTATTATTCTACAAACACAATTAAAAAATGGCTATGGAGCTATTGCTAGGACTGTTTTCATACAAAATTAATAGTTAAAAAAATTGAGGATCAATCATAATAAGGAGAGGAACACGAAGGAAATATTGACACTTAATGCAATTTGAGACAGGATCTTCTCTCTTGTCTTTTTTACTCTTCCATCACTGTGACTATCAAAGTGGGAAAGGGTCAATATGTCAGTGCTTCTGTGGGGGAGCACTTAGTGCAGACATGGCACCCACCACTAGAACATCCCAGGTTTACCCCAGGCAGGTTCCTCAGCTGAAGTGTACCTGTCTTGTGCAGTCTGTACAGCAGTATAATTTGCAGTCACAGCAACTTAAGAAAAACAGCTCAGGAAGGAGTGCCATAAATGTTATGTGTCTTATAGCTATGCCTAATACAGCACGAGAACCTGCTGAAGATTTTCTCGCATCTGAATATTCACAGCATGCATAGATTAGTCGTTCTTATATATATTCAGACCTGGAATTTTCTCAGTTAATGGTAGAAAAAGATAGAAAATAAACCATGCAGGACTAGTTTTCTCTGTTCTAAAATATTCCTACAGAAAATTGGCTCATTTGGATGAGAGATCTTAGCTGACAGGATTTTGGTGAGTGGTGCCAGGAGAAGGTTACTGCTGTTCTTCTGGCATCGCTGTCCAAGCAGAGACAATCTTCTGCAAAACCAAGGTGAAATGGCAGACTGGTTTCCCTTGCCATGTTTCTGCAATGCAGAAAACTATACAAGGCATAATGGAAGATTTCCCTTTGACCCGTACTAAAATTTGGTTCCCTGACCTAGCCTACAGAGCTCACTGAAACTGGAAGATACCTCAAGACTCCAGCATGAACTCAGATATCTTTCCTGAATGTTTTTTCAGGTGACGTATAACTCCATGGTCATGCCAGCAACTTTTCCAGATTGGTTTGCAGAACTGTTTCAAAGCTGGTTGGAATTTCTTTTAACCTTTTACCAGGATGTGTGCAGTCTGAGAGTCTGGCTCTGTTTTAAATGGAAGAGTAAAACTGTTTAAATTTAATGGGAGCAGAATCGGTATGTCAGGGTTTTTAGCATTTAATCAGCACTTGATTAATATGTGGACGGTCTTGTGATCAAGCTCATTCTATATTTGAATAAGTTCATCCAAAACTTGCCAGCACGTCCAGCCCTGTGGCTGTCATTGACTAACCTTTGAATGAAACAAATGGGCAAAGGATCAAACCCACCATCACATTTTACTTCTCATAACTGCAATATGTTGCATCTCCCCCAAATAGGTACTTTGAGGCTTTGCTGCTTCAAGTAAAAAATTAATGAAAGCAGGCTTAGCACTCTGAAGTAACCACACAAAAATGACATGGTGTGAGCAATGGAGAAAGAGTAATTTTGAGAAACAAACTGACTTCTGGGCTAGCTACAGTATGGCTTGTCTTTATAATCAATAAAGTCATTTTATGTCAATTATGACAAAAAACCCCTGGATAACAGATGTCTTTGACTCCACTGTGCTGATGGAGTCTGCAAAAGTGTAGGATTGCAAATATGACCTCCTTAGCTTTACAGAATTACCATATTGGATGTTGTGAAATTTATTGCCAGCACTCCCAGTAAAGCCCCTCCACACCAGACTTGCTGCCAGCTATAATGTTCAATCTCACTGTCTCCCATTAGATTTTCATGATGATACTCAGTGCAGCAGGTCACCAGCATCTGGGTGGTTTTTCCTTTCCTTCTTCCCTGTGTGATGTAATCGTTTCCAAGACTGGCAGCCCATGCAATAAAACTGTTTCAGATATCTATTAATATTTTAACATGCTTTTAAGAAAATTCAGCCTTTTGTAATTCTAGTCTCAGAACAGACACATATAATGGTTAGTGATACACATTATACTCAGAGCAGCCCTTCTGTAGGTATGTTTCCTTTGTTTGGACTCACATTTTAACATCTATTATTTAAAAAAAAATTATCTTTGTCAGTTGTTTGTTTAGATGTTAGGTTGAATTAATCTGATAATCAGAAGAAAACTACCCCTCTTCTTCCTCAAAGAAATACCACAGTTAAGACCGCGACTTGCTTTTTTTTTGCTCCAGGCTTTGTTTTTGCCCACTGGTACCCAGCTCTCCCCAATGCAGTGGGCTGTGGGTGTGTGTTTATGGTCCTCAGGAATATGCTAGCTTCAGATATCATGCCAAGTGACAAAAGTTGGCAGGTTTCTATTAACAATAGGGCTGTTTTCTCTAATTACTTTGCAAAACCTGCATCTGTATGAGCAGTCTGTCCTGTTCACAGCCATGCATCTGCCATACCCAGGGTTCCTGTTTTGGAAACATTGACCCCTGGCAGTGTGGGGTGATGCATGGTCATAACTTTTGCCATATGACTTCTAGTTATCTTCCACAGTTGAGGAGTTGTAACCATACAAAGGAGAGCATGCAGTATGTTAATAGGAATCTATAAATTAATCTGTACCTAACACCTTGCTAACACTTAGATTTTATAGGTATTGTGAGCTGAAAGCTTTACCAGTCATTCATCCTTTATTGTGTTCATTATGGGAATGTGACATCTCAGTATCAAGTATCTGTGCGTATAATAAAACACTTCAGTGAATTAACTGGATGATTGGTACAGTATTTCTCCTTTCCACTAATCAGAAATTTAAAATATATTACTTCTGATGAATTCTTAGACCTTTCCATACAGATAAATTAACTAACTGGCTGTTAATAATGTTCAAGGGATTTAAAACAATATATTTTCAGTCTTTTATGAGGTTAATCTTAATCTATAAGCATGTATTGGACATATAGGAAAGGTGAAGGTGTGGCTGCAATTACTAGTTTAGAGGAATAAAGAGAGTACTTTTTCTGTCTCATGTGTATTAAAATACTGGCCACGTACTTTCAGTACTTACTGCTCAGAAGAGATGAAAAACTGAATGTCCTGCCCACTAGAAAACCCATATATGCTGATGACACGAACAGACATCAAGGCCCACTTGGTTAATCACATCTTGTAGGTAGCACCACCATGGTGCAGGATACGTTGCGTTTGCTGTGAATGACTAGGATATCATAGAAACATAGAATAGTTAGGGTTGGAAAGGAGCTCAAGATTGTCAAGTTCCACCCCCCCTGCCATGGGTAGGGATACCTCACACTAAACCATATCACCCAAGGCTTTGTCCAACCTGGCCTTGAACACTGCTAGGGATGAAGAATTCACAGCTTCCCTGGGAAACCTATTCCACTGCCTCACCACCCTAACAGGAAAGAATTTTTTCCTTATATCCAATCTAAAACTCCTCTGTTTAAGTTTTAACCCGTTACCCCTTGTCCTGTCACTACAGTCCCTAATGAAGAGTCCCTTCCCAGCATCCCTATAGGCCCCCTTCAGATACTGGAAGGCTGCTATGAGGTCTCCACACAGCCTTCTCTTCCCTAGGCTGAACAGCCCCAGCTGTACAACCTACTGTAAGGAAATCTTTGACATTGTCCCACATAAGGGAGAAAATTGAGGTTGTTCTGAAGACAGGCCACCATTAAGGAACCTTGGTTTTTGTCAGTGCCATGGTATTAATAGCATAAATGTTGGCTCAGCAAAGTGTGTGGTTAAAGACCTGAATGCAAACAGACTCGTTACTTCACTGAGACCTGGGTACTGCATAAATTCTGTGTTGAATGAGATCCCACCAAAACAGGTTCTTGAATAAAGCTAAAATTCTAGTGTTTTCCTAGATTGCAAGCAGAGTCTTCCAGATCAATTGAACTTGCTTAACTTTTCTTTTTCTTTTCTTGCGACACCCCAATTATTTATACCAGCCTTCTGGGCTCTCTTAAATGCATTCATGGTATCAGTAAGGCATTACATCTTAAAGGTGACATGCACTTCCAAGGCACGTGAAGTGATCAGAACAAGGAGAAACTGCTTATCTCTCACTGTGGTGAGAGCACTTTATATTTAACTAAGATTAAATTGATTTAAATTTCTATTGATATTCTATGAATGAAACATCATAGCAAAACTCCCTGAAGTCCTTAAATGAAGGTGAGGTAAAAATGTATATGTATTTGCATCTATACATCACTTGCATGCATACCTATGCACCTATTATTAATAATAACATGCTTTTCATAACATTAACCGTTGCATGTAGGAGCAGTGAAGATGTAAAGCACTTTCTCTTCCTGTAGGCTCATACTTTATTTTATCTTCATTGCAGGACAGGCCATGCGGGTAAGTGCCCTGTCAGGGGAATCAGTCTTTGATTATGTTGTATTTCACTTCTGTTTTTCATCTGTGTGGAAGCTGTGGAGAGAGGAGACATCAACTTTTTCAAAATATGAAAACTCTAGAAATTGTTTGCTTTTGAATGCCTTTTTAGGGAAAGGAAGAGAAGAAATGCAGCATTCCAAGGCTGTTGATTTGGTGTGGAAGTGGTAGAGAATGGTAGCCAACAGCATCCATACCCCTGACTGCAGTTAGCTATTCCCGACTTTATGATGGCCAGTGAGTGCTGACCACCACATAGGCCAGGGAAGCTCAGTCATTTTCAGATTATTTTGAATATATTTCCTGTGAATTGTGCTTTTCCTCTGTCCAGTGTCTAGGGCAGAGCCTCATTTCCAAAAGAAACAAAAATATGTTGCCTGGTTTTCGTGTTTATGGAAAAGTACTTGATAAAACCTCAACGTACAGTGAAGCTCACAGTCAACATAAAAAGATAACTTTTTTGTTCATTATTTAATTTAAAACATTTCACAATACCACAATAGGTCTTTTGATTTGGGATGGGAGAAAAACATGGGGCTTGAGACACAAGATCATACGGTGAACATTTGGATTTAATAATGTTAATAATGTATCAATACTTCAGACCTGCAGAATTTCATGTCCATAAATTCTAAATCTTAATGGGAGAGAGGCAGTCATCTGCTGTAACCAGCCTTTCACTATTTAAAAAGAAATACAAATATGGCCAGTATGGTGCAGCATACACTGTAAGTAGAAAGAGCATAGTAGTGGAGGGGAAAAAATTATCAGGGAGATGTTCTTTTCTGTCATGGTTTCTGTGGCTTTTATCCCATATCAGACTGACAGATGAGATAAACACCCCACATATTAGTCAGATTCTATTGTTTTGTCAGAGTTACTTAAATGTATTTACAATCTCTGAAGCACTTTTTTTTATAGTAATGGTAGTGAAGCCCTTCCAGAAGGAATAAAGATGATATAACATTGTCGAGTACTTACTAATGGAATGACTTACATTACAGGGGATATTGTTCTGCTGAGCTCCACTAAAACACATATTTACTAGTCAATCTAGTAGCCGTCTTGGCAGCCAATGCCATGATATCACAGCACTGTCTTTCAGGAGAACAACAAAGCAAGCAGAAATTCTTTCTCTGGGACCTTTTTTTGTCTCCATTGATACATCTATATTTAAAAGAAGCCACATCATTAAATGAGAATGAGCCACCTTTGCTATGCAGTGTGGTGATCCTATTCTTCTTGGGGATTTCATATGGCAATGAGAAATAGGGCATGCCGAGTCAGGACGGGAGTGTCCTAAACATTGGATGCAACTGATGGTGCCCCATTAGCTTAAGCAGGGCTGCTCCCTGCGGTGCAGGGACAGGAGAATAACAGAAGGACAGAAAGATGAGGAACTGTTTGAATGAACTGGAGAGGTCCCTTGGTACACAGGTATTCCATGCAACATTTATTTTTATTTATTGTAAATTCAATCACAATATAATGTTATTTGGTGAGGAATAATGATAGGTGACTGAGAGTCACATACTTGGATTCCAAGTTCTGATGGAGTTCTTGGTCTTCTCCTGCTTCAAGGAGAAGCATTATTCCCTTTTTCCATTGCAGCCAAAAACTCGAGAGAAAACTTCTGTCATTTGGGTTTGCTGGTTAAGAAAAAATCTAGGGCAACTTTGGTGTTTCTGAAGTAAGAGTAGTTCCTCCATGCCCGGCACTCCTGTAAATGTGACCCTTATCCTTGTACTAGAAAACTAGTCCAGATGCGGGGCAGTTTCTGCCTACTCATAGCCTTTGGGAAGAGATCCAGTTCAAAAATGTCTGCCTTCCTTATCAACATTGCACTGAAAAGCATCGAAACAAGAGAAAACCTCAAACACACAAAAAACAGCTATGAAAAGCTTTGAAATTATGTTCCTGTGATGTTTGCTCAGCCGTCAAACCAGGAGATCATCACACCACAGTTTGAACAGAGGGCCATTGTGACCTTAATTTTCACAGTGAGCCACCTCAAAGTTATTTAACATCGTTGCTCCTGTGACGGTGACACATTGGGAAAACTGGAGCTTCGATTCGTGCTCCCACTCTGTTCTGCTGGCCTGGCAGGAGAGTGCAGTGCTGAAACAAAAACCATGCTGCAGGGAATTTACCTTTGTATGTGCCTCTGTCTTAACATCAATTGGGGGGCAAAGAGATGTAAAGGCTTGAGGACGGGGTCTCTGCCTACCAAGTTGACAGCAGGGAAGGAGTGCAGTGGGTTGTGGGCATGAAGTGTTCCCTCCTGGCACAGCCATACTTTGGTTACAGTGCCATATTTTGATGTATTTGTGGTTCCCACTGTGACCGTGTTAGCAACATGAGTGTCCCTGTCAAGGAACATACATGACAAACCATTAATAAGGAGACAACCTGACAGGAGGGGGAGCAGACCAAGAGCAGCACAGGCAAGAACTGTGCAGGGAGTGCTCAGACCTGGAAGGGAGGTGCAGTTCTTAACTGGGGGACAGGATTAAAGAATATCTTAGTTTTCACTTCACTGATGGGTCTTCATTTCTCATTTGCCAGGACAAAAAGCTGTCATGGTACATTTCTGGGGTTGTGGATGGTCCTATACTTTAAGTAACCAGGTCTGTATTAGCCACATCAGGACTTTCTCCACCACATTTGGTGTCCTTTTCCATGTCAGCACATTGGTATTTGCCTGGAACAGGAAGGGTTATCCCTTTTTGGGATATGGGGATGTATTTCAGGACTTTATACAGAGCCAAATGTTTGCAATTATACTTTTTTTTTTCTCAATAATTCTCTATAAACTGCTTAAAAGAATGAATGCCTTTATTCAATGAAAAAGTGAATGTTTTCCAGAAACTGAAACGCTCCTATTTTGTACCTGTGTAACCTGTGATTTGTTTTGTCAGCTACCTTAAGGTGCTGCCAGCTGTGAAAAAAAGCTATTGCATGTCCCTGCCGTTCAGTGCGGGTGAAATGATCTTTGTAGATGAAGCATGTGAATATCAGTTTGCTACATTTATAAAGAGCTTTAGGGTACTTTGGCATGAAAGGTCCCATAGTAGTGAGAGATATTGTTACTATAAAAACATTTTATCCTATTTTAGTATGATGGTTTATTGAGTTTTAAAGTACTTTTCATGGCAAGCATATATATTAACAGCAGCAGCAGAAACAGATGGGAATAAATACATGTTTTCAAATGAACTTTCTCGGCCTAATTCTGTTCCTAATTCTGTATGTTGTAAACTCGGAGTAAGCATGTTTAATTTAGAGACAAATCCTCTGTTTTTTTTATAGGTTAGTTACTGTAGTTTTAATGAAATTATGCCTGGTGTCTCTTCTTAGAAGGGATGAAATAGATTTTGGACCTTAAAGTTTATTTAAAAACAGTTTTGTCCTTCAGTGTTGCTATACCTACACATAAACACCTGCAATTTTGTCTGCCATTCTGTAAAAGACCAGTATAAGACAACAAAATTAGTGGGAGAAATACCAGTGGGTACTGTAGCTGAAAGCTGTGTAGATGTGGTATCTAGATACTACAGACAGAACAGTTGGAAACTTTAGAAGTAGTTCATGTATGATGAGCCACATCTAGTCTACCATCCCCATATGAAGAAGAGAATGAACAAACATATACATCTCAATACTGTTGTCCTAGAGAAGGCTGTTTATGAAGGAACTGATGCTAAATGTGCATGTACTTTTCTTGTTTATTACATGCAAACTGGTGCTGTTTCATGACTAGCCAGAAGTCTACACATGGATTTCGACATCCTCACAAAAATAGAGAGATAGGTTTTCTAAAGGCAAGAGAAATGAAATAAAATGAAATAGTCCTTTCCAAAGTCCAGGTTTTAATATAATGTAACCTTTCAATATTTCTATAGAAAACTTATGCAAATTTTGGCAAGTTATTTCCTGTTGTATATTTACACCACTCTGTTGCTACTCTTGGTTAAAATGAGACTGTACTGTGGAACACAGCACTGTGGGAAATATCTCAATCTAATGTTAAAGAAATCTGTTGTATATGGATAAATGAATTGACTCCTTGACAGAAAAATAAATTAAAATGAAAGCCAAAAATTGGCATGTTAATGGAGAATTTAAGTTATGATTTCTCCTCCCCTGACTATTCTGGATCTTCATCTCTTTACACCCATTCACTAGAAAGCAGAGTAAAAATAATAGAAGTTATTCTCAGTCAAGCCTATAGGTGATATTGAGCATGTGGCATCGTATATTAAAAAAATTCTATATACTATAAAAACCCCATCCCTACAAAAAGGTGACATAGTCCTTTAAAAATAGCTCTTCCAATCCATTGTGCAAAGACACTGACAAAGATTGACAGCTTTTAGAAAGGTGTAATGTTCCTAAGCCAACTGCTAGCACAGCTCAACAAGATAAAGATCAGTAATTCGATCCAAAGGAGAAGGCTAAATGTTAGAGGTTAAGCTGCTATGTTCCTACTACTAATCAAGCTTCAACACCTTATTTTAGCATCATCAGACCTCAATAAGGAAATTTTTAATTATTACAGCTCCAGCATTCTGGTACACACTGATGCTCTTCTGAAAAGCTGTGGCTTAAAACATGCTAGCTGTCATCTTAATTGACATGTGCTGGGTCTTTCTGACTAGGTCCTGATGTGCTATTTTTTCTTTCTTTTGCTTGGATACTAATAATTTAAGGTTAAGATACTTTTAAGGTGCAGTATGCTGCTCTAATGAGGACTTAATGGAGTGGAACAGTGATCGTTGTACAAACTATACTGGACAGACACCTACTGCATATCAAAATCTAGATACCACAGATCCTGACACTGCATCTACTTTTATCCTAGTCTTCATCAGCAGATTTTTTTAACCTGGTTTTCTAATGAAATGAGGCTCAGGTGGCTGTGCTTTTTGCCAGCCTTCGTCTCCCCTGATGCCTTTCAAACCCTCTAGCTTATGTCAGCCAAACCTGACCCATGGTAAAATCCTACAAGGGAAAATCAGGATGAGGAGTGAGATCCTCAGCAGTTACTTCCTCTGTCTGCCAGTGGGCATCAGGCGCTTGTGTCCTGTGGGAAAAGAGTGAGGGGTGAGGTGTGGAGCTTCTTTCTCTGAAAAAATTTTTCCTTCCTCTTGAAAGCGTTCAGCTGAGGAACTTATATTTGAATGCTATGAAAGCTAAGGTGTTGTTGATGCAACAGTGAGAAAAGAGCTTAAGTTAGTCAGACTTTATAAACCCTTTAAAACATTTACTATGGCAAAATCACTCTGACTTATTTCAGTAGATGTTGCCTTTCTGTATATTATACCATGAGAAGGAGAGAAGTCTGAGGGCCAAATTCTGCTTTGATTTCCTACAAAATGTCCCATTCAAAGAAGACAAGTCAAGTTTCCAGGTTAATTTTACATAGGTAAGAGGATGCACAGAAATTATGGCCCTGTCATATGGTTGTTCCTCTGCAGGGACAGTTTTTAAACTGCCTCTCCACTTTCTGCACTGTGTTTAGGCCATATAACAAGGCAATTTGTATATATTATCAGTCAAATTTTCAACCAGCATTAGTCTGAGTGTCTTTATATTTAACACAACAATGTAAATTCCACTGATGTTATCATTTATGCCACTAAGTAAAATAGTTAATACAGAATTACGGAGCAGTGCCCACTAATATGCCTAAAATATCCAGTGTGATCATTACTAGTCACAACCCTCCAAAGCTATTTCCTGGCATCTGCGCTCCCCAGGGACAGATACCCAGAGCATTAGTCAAGCCAGGCACTCCTGCTGCTATTACATCTCCAAAAAATACTGCTCTTAAAAGAGACAATGATGTTGTTTGTTTTATTTGCAGTCACGCTGCCATAATAAACAGCCCAGGTTTTCTTGGCACTAATAAATGGGAATTTTGCACCAGATATGATTGCAATACCTTTGGCATAAGCACTCGATGTATTTATTTTATAATGTTCTTTCCCAGATTCCCAAGTTTAAAGTGACATCTTTATTTTCTTTTTTAGGGCCTGTCTGCGTTGTTGGGAGTTTTAGCTCCAAAAGAAACCCTATAGTGTCATCCCCAGCTCTATAAATGTAGTACTTTTAACACTAAAGCCATCAGTTATTTGCATTGCTATGACATCCTATGCATGTATGAGATGCAAAGAGCAACCTAGCAGGGCTGATGTTAAAGGACATCCTGTAAAATCTGCAAATATTGCATGGATCAGTGTGATAAGGGTGCAGCCTGTTTGTCCTTGCAAGAATCTTAGATTAAAAAAAAAAAAAAAAAACACACAAAATGCTTCCATTTCACAAATGAGTCCTCCTGGCACTTCCTATTCATTCCTGTAAAATTACTGACAACTATACACATTTCTGTAATATTACTTCAATCTGCATCACTAGGAAAACCTAAGAGCTTATTAAAGAGATTTATTCTTTCAGTCTTCAAGGTGTAAAACAGTTTCTTACAAATGTGCGCCGTCAGCTTGATACATGCCTGTTTGTGGGAAAGGGGCAGTGGTTTAAAAAGGGTTTTAAGTGAACTGTGTTCACTGCATTCCCAGGGTGGCAAACAGGAAGCACTGCGGTAAACCCCATCAGCAACACATTTGCTATTTAATTCCTTAACAAATGAAGAGGGTTCAGAGACACCTTGTAGCTCCATTTCACAGCAGCCTGGGTACTCTAACTACTGCTTGTGCCATCCATCTACTGTTGTCACTTTTGACCCGCACATGCATCAACCCAGAATCTACCTCTGATGGTGTCTAAAGCAGAGGGATTTGACTTCTAACAACACTCCTCTTGTTTCTTATTGTTTAGATATCTTAGTTGGGTTTGGTTTTTTTTTATTTTATTTAAAGATAAAAAAAGAGAAGGGAATTGTCATCAAGCAGAGTCTGTATTTCCAAGCAAGGACAGCCATTTCTCTTCCCATAAGTAGAAGTCCCATCATATTGACAATGCCAGTGAGAAATTAGTGGAACTCAGCAAAAGGAATGTTAGCAATATTGGTCCTGAAATAGCAGCTTGTTATGCACAGGAGAAATAGTGGTTTTGTAGAGTGATTCTTCTCTTTCTTCTGTCATCAGAAGGAAAGCATGGAAAAAGAATATAAATACATACATATATAGGATATCTCAGCTTTTCTGAATTAAATTACTTTTGTGCATTTTTTGGTGGTGATTTGTTTGTTTGTTTGTTTTTCAATCTAGAATGCATTCTGTATCAGGGATCTGTGGGAGAACTGAAGTTAGTAATGTATCAGGCTGTGAAATGCGATGTGACTAGAGATCCTGATTATGAAAAGGCTCCAGCATTCCGTCACTGCAGGCAGTTTGTAAGCACGTGGTGCAAGAGTGGCCTGAAACATGCTCCAGCACCTATCTAGAACCTGTGAACCTTGTTATCAGGTTGGAAATTTGCACCAGCAATGTGCCCAGGGCATACTGTCAGGCTGCATGTGCTGTATGGTATCCAGTGCTTCTGACAGGGATGATCTAAAAATGTTTTTGTATTATTAAATGGTTTAACCTTTTTTATTTAAATTCCTGGATTTCATAAAGTAAAATTAGATTATCTTAACTATATTGCCACACAGAAAATTTATCCCTGCAAACCCTATCTTTTAGTCTGCTTTACCTATTGCAGCAGGCAGAAGGAAGACTATGGCTCTTGCTATCACTATCACTGCCCACCTCCTGGTCCCATTTTTTCTCTCTGAAGTGGCTTTTGGAGCTGTTCCAGGCAACAGCCCTTAGCTTGGAAGAATCACCGGAGGAGGGTGTGTTTTTGTACACAGCATATAAATCTGTTTGTCAGCTCTGTGTCTGGATTCAATTTCCCTCAGAAGTGCCTATGAGTAAAGCCATGTGCATTTGTGTGCATATAGCTATAGGTGCTTTTAAATCCTGTTCCTAACTGCAGGTTTGTAGCCAGGTGAGTACTGTAGCTCAGCAGGGACAGTCAATAGCGAATAATCCTATCTGGATTGGAAATCATCAGCAAACTCATCTGGGAGGGGAAATGCAGTAATTTTCCCAGCCTCATGTCCTTACAGTTTCCTGATCCTGTTTTGACATGATGGAGCTTGCAGGAACAAGCTGAGAATTCTCAAGAGATGAAGACTCCTCATGAGCTTACTTAGCCCAGTAGTGATGTGGTGATAGGGAACAGGCAAGGTCTGGGGGAGCTTGCTCTTGGGATAGGTTCCCCTGAGTCTTTCCAGCCTTAACAGCAATAGCATTTTTAAAAGAAACAGCTTCTCTCTGTTTGAAAGCAAACTGTGCTCTGGTTGCATCTCTTCTGGGTGTGCGGAGCTGTAACGTGAGGAAGCTCAGCCTGGGAAATAGACTGACTTGAGCTCTTTCCAAATAACGCAGGGAAAGCTGGTAGCAGCAACATGACACTGTCAACAAATTGACAATTCACATTCCCTCATGTGGTGTCAAACAGACACTGCTGCACTTTGCTGTACTCGGTCCAAAAGGGTCCCGCTAGGCTGCGGCAGCAAAGAGGAGCTTCACCATCGGAAAAGCAGCAATCACAGGCAGCTGCCAGCTTCAGCAAATGGTGTGACACCGAGAAGCGTTTTTGTTTGTTCAGCTCACAGGGTCTTAACAAAATATTAATTGGATCTATATAAAACGGCAGGCGGCTCTGGCCGCCTCAACCACCCCCTGCAAATGCAGCTTACCTAGTTGAAGAAGGAATTGTGTAATGGTGCTGGCTGCGATAGGTCCTTGCTCTGCTCTTCCCAAGGCTTTGGTATAGAAAGGGGTTCTTTTTGGTTAGGAAAACTGCTGCATTTGTGGCTTGCAAAGTCATGATTGGAGGCAAATTGGTCTCTTCTGATGATCCTGGCAGAGCAGAATCAGTGCTGGGATTGCAAGTGTCTCCAATCTTATTGTCAGAGCTTTTCCCAGCTTTCTGAAGGTCCCTGCACTTCGCAGGGTTTGCAGAAATGTCTCCAAATTCACCCACAAGAGCTGCTCACAGGGTTTTGAGGCAGTATGAGTGTGTCTTGATCAGGCACCTCCTGTGAGCAGGTAAAGTTTTTGCATCCCTATAAAAATGGGGATTGGTTTGAAAATATCACCCCTAGAGATAGAGAAAATGTGTCCTCTGGTGTGACCCCCAGGCTCCTCTGCTGTCAATGCACAGGGCAGATTCTCCCGGAGAATTAAAGTGATTGCAGCCTCTTTCATGGAGCTGCAAGTCCCATAGTGGAGGTGTAAGCTTGGCTCCTGAAATGGATAGTCTAATTTTCTGGTACTTCAAAGATAGAGAGTAGTACTTTACAGACACCTTTTTGTTGCAGTGGCTGCTCCTCGTTTCTGAAAGCCAGGCCAGATTTAGAAATCTAACTGAACACTTCAGTTGTTAAAAAGCTTGGCCTTTCTTCCTCTGCTCTATAGAAACAAATTCATACCATTACAGCTGCATTCATCATACCCCTTTCCCATTTGTTTTCTACCAGTGTTCAACTAGAGGAGTTTTACAGAGGAGGTGAAACACAAGAGCAGTCACCAGTGGTGATGATCTGTCCCTGAAGCCTGATTCAGTGAATTGAACTCATCCATTCAGAGAACAGAAACATTCAATAAGACATGTGGGCCCATCTTTTAAGGTATTTAGGTCCTTAAATATTAATGTTTCCAGTGCTTGCTAGGTGTTCAGGCGCTTTCAAAAGCAGGATCTGTCTGGTCCATGAAAAACTGCTTGCTCTTGAACTTTCAAGCAAACTTTTGTGGAAAGGCTTACCTCTGCACTTACATTGTGATAAATGGTGTAGGTTAGGATTAATTTCAACTAATTTTAGCCATGGAAAAATCAAGTGTCTCATCTAAGGAATTCACCTGGGCTATCTCTACAGCAAAGGAGAGCAGCATCTCTAGAGAGTGGCTCAACCTACCTGATTTAAGCACCTACTCTGGGATTGGGTGAGTTGTCTTCTCACTGCCTTAACTGTAGAGAAAACCTAGAAAGCTAGGTTAGCTAAACACCTAACTTCTAGGTGACTAAAATAAGGTGAAAGAAATCCCTCTCACTGCGAGTACTTTTAGGTAATGAATAATTTCAAGGTATTTTAATTTGCTTGCAGACACTTCAAGAACAGAAAATGAGGTAAAATTAGTCATGTGGTTAATTCATTATGTATAATTCCCCTAGCTAGAATCAGAACAGAAGCCTGCCCAATAAGTCTAACCTCATGACTCCCATTGACATTTTTGCAATTTGAAGAAAGCAAAAAACTCCCCCAAATTGGCTTTTCACCTAGTCCTGTGAACCAATTTCAAGTCCAAGATTAAAAGTGCTGATCTTGTATGAAGGCTTGAACCAGAACTTTTGCTGTTTATAGCAATGCAGACAACCTTACTGTTAATGAACATTGTGAAATATTCAGAAAAGTACGTCAAGTCCCATCACAAAGCAGACACAGGTGATCTTATTTGAAAACACATCCTTGCAGAAATAGAGGTTTGTTATAAAACCTGTGCTTATTTCTAAATGGTCTTGAAATCATTTTGTAAGATGTAATCTTACCAAGAGAAAGTGAATGAGGGGTCAGAAATATTACATTTCCAAACTAACTTCAGCTTTAAAGAGCTGTGCAACCACTCTGCTTGTTCTGGGAGTTTTTCAACAAAACTTTGCACATGTATATAGTAGCTGTCTGCAAAGTGCATGTGCTGGGCTGAGTACCACACAGTATCGGTAAAACCTGTTAGTCACTTGTAGGTATGGGAAGAGCTCTTTTCCCCACCATCTACCTCCCTTTACTAGAGAGCCTGAAGAGCTGATTGCATATGCTGCGGTTGACTTTTATCCTTGCTATGACTGAACCATAGTCTTTGTTACAGCCATATCCCAAATGCAAAGTTGGACATTCAAGAAGAACCTTTGGTCTTCCCTGGTTCTAGATGGATCCTATGAAGGGCATTTGGAAGTCTCTTGCCCAGGCTATCTTGAAACACCAGTAATCCTTCTGTGCATGGCCACCAGTGTTCTTCCAGAGAAATTAAAAATATACTGGAAAACCTCTCTTGATTTTGAACCTGTGTGTCTTCATTGATGAAGCACCCCCTTGGTCCCTGACCTAAGGTCAATGACTTTAAAGGACATTAACTAGCATTGACTGAGAGATTTGCTAAAGGTCAAGGCTTGAATAATTCAAGCCCCATAAAGATTTCACTAAAGTAGAGGCCCTCTGGGCAAGTACCTAGTTTGTGTGGGCTGGGTGTCCATACATCCCTGACAAATGGAGCTTTTGCCACTTGTACAGTTGTTCTTGGGAGGTTTGTATGAAAGCTGCATGAGGATCATGCAGTCTTGCATGAGGAGTTACAGGGTGAAGAGACACAGCCAAAGACAATGAGAAAAGAGGAGGACAGTTGGTTTGGTTGACATATACCTGTGGGCCTGTTTTGCACCTGACTTCTTCAGCAATTATGATCTCTGCAGCTTGTATGGGTGTCCTTCCTCTGCTGAGTACTCTTTGGTAGGAACCAGCAACGTAATGGTTAAACTGCATCCTTCTGCAGGTTATTAGCCACTAAATGAACTCCAGGGTGCAGGTCACGTCATTGTTCTTGGTCCCAGTGACACACAACCCCAAAGTGCAACAGGATGATTTCATAGTCAGTGTTTACCTGTATTCAGAGCATGTCTTAATGGGAGTTATATTCTGCCAGGTGGCACCCTGTTCCTTTGAAAGGAATGCAACAATGACTGGAGGGTATATTTTGAACTGTATACTGAAATATAGTCTGAAAATAGCATTGAGATGAAGCATATGTATCTTGGAAAAGCCTGTCATTTCATCCCCTTCGGAAAAGACTGTTGACTTTGGTGAGTTACAGGACAGAACTTAAACCTCCAACAGATTTGAACAACACCAAAACCTCTCTGCATTATTGTGTAACTCCTAACTGGGTCTTCCTGCTCTGGGTTACATCCCTCCCAGCAGTGCTGAGTCCTGTTTAGGTAGCTGCTAGATGGATTTCTGCACAGGCAGGGAAACAGTTGAGGCCCTAGAGCAGAGCAGGCAAAGAAGATGCTGCTTCTTCAAGCTGGTAGATTTTCAAGGCAGCCTGTGCTAGCCACACAGGTTTCTCAAATAGGGAAAAAAACATGCTGGTTAGGGCAGGACTGTAAGACTTAAAGTCACTGAGTCTGGTCTTGCAACCATGCCCCTACCCTCAGGTGCAGGATCTTTGCAGTCTTATGCCCATGCACTGCAGAGCTGGGACTGAGAGGCACAACCTGCAGAGCTGATGTGCTTGTCTCCCCCAGTTTGGAAAAGCAGATTGTGTGAAACACGCTGGGTTAGGAAATGCTCATAAGCAGAGCAGCCTTGTCTGAAGGCAAATGAGGTCTCACCTTGCACTTGTTCTTGCACTGTTAGATGCAAAGGTGAGATGTGTCAAGTCTGCCTTTCTTTGGTGTGTGCTGCTGGCAAGCAGCCTTTCTCTGTCCAGAGGTTGCACCAGGCTTTGTTAACTTCGGCATACAATACAAGCCCAGTCCCACTAACCCATGGAAATAGACCTACAGGCTTAGCTGAGACTATTCATATGAGTAAGAGCCACTCAAATGAATAGTTGTTTGCAGTATTTGTGTGTTTGTGATTTTAACTGAGTAATTCAGGAATGACTGTAGATGTATCCATATGCTGACAATTGTTTCACTGTTTTCATTCAAAGCTCTTCTGAAAAACAGGTGATCCTGTCTAAAAAGAGCATTTTGTAAATGAACCAGACGGTCATTTGAAATTCAGTTTCTTTATTTGCTTTTAATACCAAAAGCATATATCTTTATTTGAAATTTCTCCTTTTTTTCCCCTCTGCTGGAACATAATAAGAATTCACAGTGCTTTGTGCTGGGGCTGGAGCTCCGGCACTAGTTGGTAATAAAGCTACAAACGTGGATCTATATGCTTTAAAAATCAAGAGAATTACCTAGACAATCATTGAAATGGCACTTGGTTCAATTCCATGTTAAAAAAAAATAAATTTGAAAGTTTGACCTGGTGTTACATGGACTTTTTTTTCAATTCTTCAAAGAGTAATCCCAGTTTACCCTTTTTTTTTTTTTTTTTCTTTTCCCCCTTCAGGTTCAACCCCTTTTATCACACTAAAGTGCCAATCAATATTGTGAGATAGATGTTACATCTTAGGTTTTTATAACATTACTTGTCCCAGAAGGGATACTGTATCTTTAAGGAAATGGACCCGATATCCTGTTTCTGAAGGATTAAAACACTTTAAAGAGACAGAAGAGGCTGTAAACCCCTATCATATTCTTATTCTCTCTTCATTATCTTGTCCAGTATCTATCCCTGCTGAGTAAATCTGGTTGTGTGTTTCTCCAAAGTGGTCATAAGAAGAAATTTATTTACTTCTCTTTGCACTGGAGGGGCATTACTGGGTTTCAAGGCTCTCCGAAGTAATAAAGATTTTGCAGTGTGTGCAGAAGGAGCAGAAATTCAGAACTTCTTTTCCCCCTCTGAGGTCGTTTGGCCAGCCTAAAGGGGAGACACTTCTCATTTTCTGACAGGCTTTATTTCCGTAAGATTTTCCAATTAGCAGGAAAAGGTCACGCTAATGTTAGTGCTGTGTGGAGGAAGGGGGATCCGACTATGCAAACAGAGATCTCCTTGAAAGGACAATATAAAAATACTGTATTTTTCCTTCATTTCTTAATTAAAATTTGGAGGGGAGGGGATGTAGAAGGTGCTGGTTTGCTGGAGGGGGAAGGCAGTGCTGCCTCTTGCCTAGGATCAGCAATTCCACTTGGTTTTGCGGACCTCGCTTTTCTCTGAAACAGCAAATCTCATTCACCCTCCTGCCTGTATGTTTGTTCACCTGGGTGGAAAACAGACCGCCCGACAGATTTCCATTCCTTTCTCCGTGAGAAGGGGGCAAGGAGACATTCACAGATATCATACAGTTTTCTCTTTGCTCCCAGTTAATTCCAAAGAGGAATTTGGCATAGGGTGGGTTATTTTTTGTTGTTTTTTTTTTTTTTTGTGGGTGGTTGGTTTGGGGATTTTTAATCAAACTGAGCTGAAAACAAACAATGCTGACTGCAAGCTTTTCTCTCTCTCTCACACACACACACCCTTCTCTTTGAGCCCTGCTAGAAGCATCTCTCTAGCTTTCCCTTTTGTTTTCTGTGCTGGGTGCGTGTGTGTCCCTGCGCACGTGCACGCCGAAGGCACAGGAACTTTTTCCAGCGAGGTGAAGAGCCGGGAGGTGTCAGGACTTGCTCTCGCTCAGCTTTCAAAGAAGCCTCACATTTCTTCCTCCTTGCAGGCAAGCATCCATCTCTATTTTTACAGCCCGGGAACAGCCGTGGCCCTAACTTGTGCCCCTTTCTCCACAGAGGGGCCCATGGTGTTTAAATTTGGCTGTGGGCATGGGGAGAGGCAGGTGCACAAGTCTGGAATCTCTCTGCAGGCGTTAAACCGGTCCAGCTCCTCCCTGGCATATTTCCTCCTTAAACACATAACTGGCTTTGCAGCCAGGGAGCTGGAAGCCATTTCAGGAGTCAATTTGGTCTTGAAGGCATTGTATTAGGGCAAACAGACCAGAGTTCAGCTGCCTGCTGATCCTCCTGGGCAGACAATTGGTGACGTGAGTGGTCCACGGGAAATAGGAAAGCTTTTCATTTTAGACTGTAACTCGCTGAACTACACGCACGCACACATAGACACACACACACACACATATACATATAGCCACCAGAGAATTATTTCACAGGAAATTAAATATTTGCAGCGCTCCCACACCATTTCATATCTTGCCAATTCCCATAACCCCCTTTTCAGATCACCAATCCCTGCTGGAGCCCAGAAACTGTCTATCATAACCAGAAGTTTATACACTGGGAAACATTTCTGCACCAAATCCTTCACTGGAGTAAACTGGCAGGATGCCACCAAAGTCAGAGCTGTCGCAGTGATTTACACCAGCTGTGGATCCAGCACAGGGAAATGCGAAAAACCCTGTGAGCTTTGTGCATCGGAGAGCTACACGGCGAGCCCCCGAGATAGCAAAAGCTAAAATATCGTCATCTCCCAAGGAGCTGATCAGAATAATACCTTTTTCATCTGCATTAAGCAGTAAGCTTAGGCTGCACCATGGAAATCTTCTCTTCTTGTTAAAAAGTGATGTTTTTTCTTCCCTGGGTTACCACCCTGACATTTATACTGAATGACAATTAACTTTCCTTTCCCATTAATCAAAAGTAGTTCTCTTTCTGACAGCATTTGGCACTGGTATGTGTCTGGATGTGTGCGTAACTCTGCAGTACTTCAAGCTGTTCGGACTGTCTCTTTTAGCAAGGGGACAGAGATCTCACCCATGATGTCCCTATGAGTAAAAAAACCACGGGAGGGCAGTTTGTGGATTTAAGTGAGACATGGACTCATGGGGAAGTGTCAGGAGTAGGACTTGAGCTGGATGGCAGCAGAAGGACAGTAGCTGTCCAGGAGCAGGGAAATCCAGTGCTGTTGGCTTCCAAAAAGCAGCTTGCACTCTCATATAGTGACAGCAAAGCAGGGAGACAAAGCAGGCTTCCCTTTGCTGTCTTCCCCTTTCCTAACAGAGCCAGAGTACACAGTGAGTCAGTAGTGCAGCCATCAGGCATTTTACCTCCCTGCACCTTCCTTTGCTTACCTACCATGTCTCCCTCTTCCCCTCTTAGGCAGGGACCAAACAACTTCAGTTCTTGTCACCAAAAATGGTGTAATAAACGCTTTTTAGTCACAATTTGCAGGGTATGACACTCCTTCAGGTTCACTGCAGAAACACAAGGTGATCTCTTGTTCGCATGGAAGCGGATGGCAGCACTCCCATTCACTCTAGTGGCACAGGATCAGACTTCACAGGGGATTTCTAGTGAACTATTTCAGCTGAGAAAAAAACAGGCTGATGTATGTAGGGGAGAGAAAAGATTGCTTTTTTTTTTTTTTTTTTGTGTCTAAATGTAAAGCAGTGATGTTGCTTAATTTTTTAAGTAGCTGTGAAAGAAACCTCATTTAATAACTGGTTTTACCAAACGTCTGAGTGTATGATGCATCAATGAAACCAAGAAGATCATATAAGTGTTTGTTTTAACCTTAGAAATGTAAATTAACTTTCATAATAGCCCTCAAAATAGCCATGTCCACTTTAGTACCACTTTGGAGCCATGTAAGCTGAGGCACAGGGATGCTCCATGAGTCACTAATTGAGTCAAAGTGTGGAACCTCAAACCCTCATTACCAGAGTTGCCTGTAAGTCTGTTTGTGCCTTGAGGTCAACTGAAAACCTGCAAAAATACACAAAAAGTCTTGTAATCAGTAAAGCTGAGATTCCTGTTTTGATTTCAATATTCTGTTTATATGATGGGATGCATCCAGCAGCTCATGGTGGAGATGCAAAGGTAATGTGCTCCAAGGGGAAGACACCTTCCAAAAGCTTTTATATTCTCATTGATTCTCATCAGAAACCAAAACTCAAAGGCATTTGCTTGGGGAATAGTTTTTTAGGGACTGACAACTGATGTTGAGCTATGCTTGCAAATTCATACTATTTACCTTTCATGTGCATTAAATGCATGCTGACAAGACTTCGTTTGCAGTGATGTTCAGGAAAATGAATGTGGGGTAACCACCTGGAATTTATTTATGTGGTTGTGGTGAATTGTGATTAGTGGGTGTGCTTTGGAGATTGATACATTTAATTAACAGTTGGTGAATATAAAATAAATTAATCCCTACAATTTATAGGATCAGACATGGTGTTTAACATTAATGCTGTTGCACAAAACAGTCAACAGCATATCAACATTTTGGTTTTGTCTAGACCATAGAAACCCATGAAATGCACACATTTAGCATCAGATGTAGCTTCAGGGTGACCCCAACCCATAGTTTCTGAATACCATTCAGTCCTTGGATGGCTGAATCTAGCAGTCAGTGCCTAGTGGAGCTGTCACCTTCCTGACGTGGCAGGCATGAGTTTTTACTTTTCTATCCAAAATTTGGCTGTTCACAAGGCTTAAACCTTGGAGCATCCACCCACTAAGCATCCATGGGCAATGGTCTCTTGCAGTAAGTGCAGGCCAGGTCCCCTGCAGAGTATAGCCAGAACCCCACAATGAACTAGCATCTGACTGAGGACTTAATGGTACATTGTTATTTAGCTTAGCTGGTGGTTAATAAAAACAAAGCCAGACCAGATGTAGAAACCTGCTAGAGAAACTGGATCGCTTCAAAGATTTAAGAGCTTGCAGGACTGTGAGAATCTCTGTGCTGCAGGACTACCACAATTCTTTTTGTTGCACGTAGTGTGGCTTCGAAACAGCATTTTGACATCTTCAGGTCATTAAAAGCATGTAATGATGCAGCCTTTGATTTTTATTTTTTAGTTTAATACAGTGAATGTTTTAAAGAAAGCTTTTTACAATCCAGAAAACATAAAAAACAGCGGGGGGGGACACAGACGGACGGACATATGTAATGACATTTAGAAAAATCAAGCAGATGATTCCAGCTGCATAACTCTGTGTTGCTGATATCACCATGAGTACACAATATTCACAGTCACTCTGCAAATAATTGACTTATCTAAACCAAACTCAACTATTAGGTTTTCTGCATAGAGATGTTGGTGTTAGTCTTGAGCATATTTTCACTATGCCTCTAGGAAAACGTATTTCTTGCTGTTATAATGCATGCAAACAAGCAGAGGGATATTTTCATTGGGTTGGCATTAGTTTTGTAAATTCTGCCAAAACTGAGGCGCTCTGCAAGTGATATGTTTCACATTGCAGCATTCCTCAGAAAACTTGCAGAACTAAATAGATAATGGCACCGTGGATGAAACTGGAGAAAACTGAGCAATGCTCAAGCCAGGTGCCCAGAATTTCTAGCCGCCTGCCTTCAGATCAAATTCTATAGTCTTTATGAAATTTTGCTGCTAATGAAGCTTTGAATGGAGTGCCAGGGACTTTACATGCAACATCTCAGCCAGCAACTGTCAAAATCAGTGGAGAGATTACCACTGATTTTTGTGATCACTGACAGGGCCAATCTCAAGACCTTCTTGTTTCCTGCTCCCTGTTTGGCTGATCTGATTTCTTGTTGGCTTCCCCAGCAGTGCTTAGGGGCTTTTTCAGCATAGAGCAGTCAACCATACTGACCATGGGTTTGAGAAAGTCTCTTGTTTCTGGCAGCTGCCCTTCATGTGAATCTTGTTGTTTATCCTTTAATTATAATAGTATAATATACAACAACATAATTATAATTATGTAATGATAAATATAATAGTAGAGTTTGGTCATCAGCCTTATTTGCCACTAAAGCACCTGATTGCAGATAAAAATCTATATGTATGACATTTTAAGGCTGGCTTAATCTCAGAAACCTGCCTAAATTTCATTAACTAATGAATAAGGATGGACTCAGGTACGTCCTTACAACTGGCTACTTACCCAAGTGTACTGAACTCAGGCTGAATTACTGCTTTGTTGGCAGGTAGGAAACACACCTCAGAGGCAGAGGTCTTTATGAAATAATTTCATGCTCTTTGAAGAGGATCAGTAGGAGCTTCCAGCTTTGTAGAGACATATCTCTGCTGCACTGACCTCCTGGTAATGGCAGCCCACTAAGTGTTGCACTTATCTGGAGTTCTCCTAATAATCTGGTTAACTGGTTGAACAGGGGTTTAGTGACACAGACTAGTTCTCCATACAGCAGTCCACTGGAACTAATCAGCTGTTTCCCATTCACACAGACTGATGGTTTCATGAGGAAGGTTAGTAGATGGTAACTTTTTAAACTGAAGGACTTGTTCAGTAATGGCAATTGGATCTTGGCCTCAAAAGAAGAGCAAGGATTACCTGAGTGCAGTAAGAGCTAGCTTGATGGTGACTCTTCACAATCTGAGTCACTCTTCTAAACATACATGTAAAAGTCTTGCTTTCACCTGAACCATTACAGCAATTCCAGCACTATGTGTGCTAAGTTGCCATGTAGCGTTTGTTCTTTTACTGTGCTTGACTGACTGGACAAACTCAGGAGCTGCAAAATTCAGTTTCAGATAACTGAATTGAGTTTTCTTAGTCCTTCCAAGATAGAAAACTTGTCGAAATTGCCTTTCAAACTTCATGAAAACTTCTGTGGTCCACAAAGCTAAGTATTCTGGACACACATTTTAGATACCTCGCTTCTGGAATGGGAATTGTAAACCTGAAGTTGGGTTGTCTTGGCATAGAGGGACACAGAGCAGAAGGGAATCTGAGCCCAGACAGGCTGAGGAGTCAGTTGAAGACATGATGAGTAGGTAGCTGGATAGTCACTTGAAGAAAATAATGATAATAGAGTTGGTCTTCACCTCCAGACGTCTCTAAGGTGTAAGTGCCATACTGAGAGTTTCAGGGAGGTCTTTCATCCCCAGAGTGCACAGGGCAGTATCTTATGTCTTTCCTCACAAAGTGGGGGCTCCTCTGATCCTACAGCCTGTTCCTTGGCTTTCCTTCTTCAGCTACCGATCTGCAGATGAGTGTTATCTGGGGCTCTGTTTTGGGGTTAATGAATTTTGGCTTCTTCTGCACAGGGAATTGGCTTCAAAACCTTCTTAGCAAAGCCCTTGTGTGGGGTGCAAGTCCAGAATGTGGTGTAGAAGGGGCCTTTATGAGGTACAGGCTGCCTACTTCCAGAGCAGGGTGATAAATCTGGCCTGCCTTACACACCATATGAATTTTTTGCCCAGTTTTAAAAAGAAGAGGTACACCATGTGCTGTCTTTGGAGAGACTTTAGTTTGTCTGTTTCTTTATGGGTACATCCAGTCTAATTTGAAAGATACCAATTAGATTAAGCTCCTCAGGAAACCCAGGCAACAGGATGTCCTGTTGCTGCTAAAGGGCTCAGTCCAGGAGGACTGAGGGTCTCCCAGGAAGGAGTAGGAGTAGGACTGGAAGAATTAGATCGGAAAGTTATTTTAATACCCCAAGAGCTCAGGAGCTTTCAGGGTCACAGCTTTAGCATTAGGCACCTCATTTACGAGTCAGGCACCCAGCTCCTCTTTTTGGAACTGATTCCTCCTAAATTAAGAGTCTAAGTGCTGCAATATAAATAATAAAATTAATAAAAATAATAAAATTCAGTATTAAAATCGCCACTGGGAAAACCAATAAAAGAAAAAGCCACCAACCATGTAATGGCTACTTTTAACCACTTAACATACAGTTTAAATCTCCAAAGAGGCATAATAATACATTTATTTCCAAAGTACCTGAAGTTGCCAAAGGCACTCAGGGTGCTCTGCGATATAAAACAGTTTCTAAAAATAAATTAGCACATTATAAAAAGGCTCTGTGTAGTGAATATACTTAGTGAGCAGGTGGAACGTTTCTGACAGAACATGTTTCTTTTGCAAGAGGCTGATCTGCTTGAATCAGTTTGAGGGAGTTTCCAGTGAGAAGCTAGCTGAACATTTGTGGGGGTTTTTTTACATGGACAAAAATCTTTTGGAGGCACCAGCTGTGACGCTGGAATGAAAGGCAGATGAGAGGAGGTGCTGTGGATGGAGCCCCTTGATGGGAATGCTCATGGGCTCCTCCGCATCCCACCACCGCTTTCCCCTAACTCCTTCTTGTAAGAGAGGAAAGCTCTCCTATCCAGCCAGCCCCAGGAGCTGAGTACAAACCCAGTCCTTTTGCCAGCTGAACCTCCCTGGGAATGCAATAGCGCAGCCGAGATTGGAAGCGGCCGGGCTGCCTGGGCGCTGCGGGCCGTGCCTGCGAGGCATCTGTCACCAGCAGAAAGCCCTGCGGAGCGCAGCGATGCTGTTTCAGAGAGTGGCTTTGTCTCCCCGCAGCCAGCTGGCAAGGGCCTGGGACATGGGGCCCTGCTGGAAAGCGAAAAAATAAAGGCAGGGAGGAGGATTCCCGAGCAGCGGAACGGGGGACGAGGAGGAGGGTTTGTTGTTATTTGCGGTGGCTTCGTTTGTACCGAAATTCCTTCCACAATGAGCTGCATGTCTCCGGCGGCAGCTCTGGCCGGGATCCACGCAGATCAGCTGTTTGATATTTTTACGAGTGTCTCCCCCTCCCGCCCGTCAGTCGGATCCGGGCCGCGGTGATGCAACGCTTCTTGGAAAGTCGCAGCCTCCATCCGAAGTGGCTTGCAAAAGCCGCTTCTTTAGAAAGTTAAGCGTTTGAAACAGCCTCGAAGGCAACTGCGCTTTGCTTTCATCTGTATCCTAAGGCCTAATTGAGTTGAATACAAATATAAACTTATAACAGACGTTTTGGTCGTTCTCTTTAGCTTGTCTCACAGAAAAACAGTTTAATGATCTTTCTGAAGCTGTTTCACTGAAGCAGCAGAAAGGCACCAGTTTTACATCATTACTGAATAGTGCATAAAGGAATTATTTAGCAAGATTTTCTGTTTGTTAATAGACCCAAATCACGGCTTCTTTTACCAAATACTGCTTTTATTTGAGGACTTTGAATGAATTTCATTCAAACAATGCTAACATCTGATGATAAAACCCACTAATGAGAGGAAAATCATCCATGGTTTTGATCTAGAGCTCTCATTAATTCCAAACTTTGCTTTTAGTTTGTTTTGCTGATCAAATCATTAGAACAGTTTTTATTACCGCTTTGGCACCCTCTGGAGAGAGTTAGTTTTCCATGAGCTTAAATTCAGTTCTCTTTGTTTTCCTTATATTGTGTCATATCACACCCGTGGAATCAAATGGTCCAGAAGCAGACTTCATCCAGTGACCAGAGAAGACATCACCCCTAATGCCAGACCCTAAGCATCCAATAAACCCTGTGGACAAAGTCTGGGTGTTTCCCACTTTAGGTTTTGGACTCTGCAACTTAACTGCGATGGTCTTTGTTTATAGCAGGATATTTTTCCAGATAAAATACAGAAGGAAATTATTTGTCTAGGGACATTCAACACTGCACTATGGAAATTTTTGCTCAGTGTTTTCATACTTGTTTACACTGCTCCTTATACCTATTATCACATGTTGTGCTGCCTTGTAAATTGTTATTAATTGCTGTGTAATTTTCTGCAATAATACCAAGCTGCAAACTGTGTGTTTTTCATTTTCTTTTACCTGCCTTTTTTTTTTTTTTTTTTTTTTTTTTTTAATAATAATAAAAGCCTCAAAGGGCAAAGTTTAGAGATCTCTGAAACTTCTTTGCAGTGATTTCCTCACGCCCCTGGCCAGGAGCTTAAGGAGTGATGGAGGTGCAGGCATAGTGCACCAACAGACATCCAATAGCCATACTTCCTATTCAAATATTACATAAATATTATGTATGAATGCTTGCAACCTTTTTCCTTGCACAACCTAAATTGTATAGACCTTCCTGGGAGCTTAAAAAAACTTGGAAAAATCAGTACACTTTAAAAAGGCAAAATATGAAGGAGGGTTAAGACACCCCCTGCCCTTCCATCGCCACCTTGGGCTCTGCCACTCATCATAAGACACAGGTTTGGCATTCAGACTGACTCCCCAAAACATCTGCCCTCTTAAATTGCCACTTCTCTGGAGGGTGGAGGCCAGGCCATTGTATTGCTTGAAATTTATGAAGATTAATGAAGAAGACAGGCAATAGTGCTGTTGTAGGAGACCAGCAGACAATTCAAACCACATTAATGGCAAGAAATAGAGAAAATCATAAAAAATAGTCTCAGCAAGCATAACGGATAGAAATGAGGGGGTTTATATGTCTGCGATGTAAATTATTTCAGGTTCTCTTACACCGTCTCACTAGCTGAATCTTTTTCTTTAGTTCAGAATTAGCTTACTTTATTATTTTAATATAAATAGGCATGTAGAGCAGTGAACAAAATGCTGTATTTAAGATAAATGGGGGAAATAGTGTTGCAAAATCTGCTTCTGTTGGCTGTTTTCACTGTTCCCATTCCCAGATCTTTCTGTATCAGTTCAGCAAAATTAATTATTGTCAGAGTCACTTTTACATGTAGGTGGTTTATATTATGAGCAAATAAACATCCTGAGACATGAAAGGGTAAAATAAAACCAAAATTGCACCTTTAAGTTGTGTCTTTGAGAAGTAGCCTGTGGAAATACCTGCCATAGATCGGTATTAGGAGCTCATTACTGAGACACTGCACTGACTTACACGGTTAAGTGAGAAACTAAGATTCACGATGCTGTGACTCCAGCACTTCTTCCTTCTGCATCTTCCATCTTAGTAATTCAACTGCTCAACCTGTTCAATAATTCTTCAGGCTTTGCTGAGGTGTTTGCAAAATATAATCTTTGCTTGGCTAGGGTTAATTCCTCACCTTAAAGTCAACTGTTTATGGACCAGATCCTCTTCATACCTAAAGTTTTTCTGCAGAGAGATGGTGCACCTGCAAGAACATAGGAGGTTTATAGGGTGCTCCTTTTGGAAATCCTGTTCTGCCCAGTGACCAGCAGTCATAGGAGTTTAAGTTCAGTAGCTTTTTTTCAGAAAATTTTCAGAAAAATTTCTGAAAAGGCAGTTTATTTAACTCATGGCCTAACAGTTTGTACTCCTGACACTACAAAGTCTATGGCCTTTTCTTCCAATGTACTCTGTTGATCAGAGCCTCAGTGCTGATCTTCTTTCCTGCATCAGACTCTAACAAGACCCTAGGTACAAATTCAATGAGCTTGTGCTTTATGTGGGAGATTTAAGGGGGAATCAAGTCATGCATAGACTAACTTGAAGGGAGATGTGTTCATTGGTGGGAATTTCATCATACCCAAATTCCTTGCAGTGGCAGATTTGCAAATCTTAGTCTTAAAGGTCAGTCTCAGTTTTGTGTAATATTCCAACTGAAGGGATAAAAAAAAGTTTCCTTTAACGTAGTTTACTCAAATGATTTTCCACACTAAAAAAAAAAAAAAAAAAATTTCTACATAAAAATAGATTTCACAAAAACCTTCCCCAGACAAGTGAGGCAGAAGTTAGGCAGCAGTGGAAGAGAATGCACTGCTCTAAATCTGCTTTTACTGAGAAATGAGAGCTTACCACAGAGCACAGTCAAACCCAGCCCAAGTGTGCACTGCTCAGTTCTACAGTCTGCTGCTTCATAGTTATGTTTGTTAGACTGAGAGTGTGTAAAGCTAAAACAAATAGTGTTATTCACTAGAGATTGATAACATAGAGGTCACCTCTAGTAATATACAGTAGAATTATTCTCCAAAGGGCTCAATTTTAATTACATACTGGTTTAAGAGTATTAGTTGCACAAAACCCTGCTACCTGTTTATGCTTCCAAAACCTAATGGAGTTATATCGAATAACTGAAAGGCCCCCCAAATCACACTGACAACTTGTCTTCTAAAACTCTGTTATGTTTTGTCTTAGCGCAAGTGCCAGTGCTAAAGATTATTGATGCAACTGCTTGCTTTTAGATGCTGAATCACATTAGCCTCCCTGCTGCCCTCCTATTTCATTAAGAATCTGGCTGCAGATCAAAAAATGTAATGCCTTCTTCATGTAGGGCCCCATAACTTTTGCAAGCCCTAAAAACCTGACTGGCAGTGCATTGATTTCTCTCTTTTTCCTTTCCTTCTCCCACTCACTCGTGTTTGCTTTTGTTTTGTTGCTCTCTTTCACCTTTTTTTCCATTCTTTCTCTTTCTTTTGCTGTCTTCTTTCGTATGCTTTCTCCACACACACACACACACACCCCTTCCTTGTCTCTGGGTGCTTTTCTCACTCTCTTTCTCCTCTCCCCCTTTTTTCTCATGGAGTGGTGAGAGAGAAAAATGGAAGTAGGAGGAGGGCACTAGGTCAGCATGTGAGGAATTCCACTGTAGCAGACAAAGCCAAAACGCTAATGTGCATTCATATATTGCATCTGATATTTTTATTCTATCTGCTCAGAACAGAGCAATTGTTATTTTGCTTTCCCATGGGCTTTTTTTTTTTTTTTTGTCACTATTATTTTCTTTATTATAATTTGGACAAGTCATTTCTCAGTCAGCTCAGTTTCATTCAGAAATCCTGTATGGAAGCATCTCCCAAAAGCTCTGCTGGTACAGAGACCAGAGGATGACCTTACTAACACCAATGGGACTCTTGCCAGTGGTTTCAATGGGATCAGGATTCATGCTGAAATTCTGGATTCCAGCCAGGGGATTAGGTCCATCTGGCACGTAGGTGCTATAGGAGAGGTCCAGAGCTCTGCTCTCAGTTTCACAGCAGGTTCAGCTTTTAGCCTCAGATGGGGAATGCAGCAGGAGTGTAAGAAATAAGGAGTGAAGGATATTTCTAGAGTATCAGACCTCAGAAACTAGGGAAATCCCTTTCCTAGTGTCATGGAGAGCTCCATCATCTAATTTTGAGCTCATTTCTCTCAGGGAGGCTGATGGAGCTGAATCCCGCCGAGCCAGCACTACCTGACTGTGTGAAGGCACATTCCTAAAGCCTTTTTTGCCCACAGGCTAGTGTTTCTGTGCCCTGGAACTGACAGGGGATGATGTTTTATACATAGCATTGGTCAACCAGGCTTTTTACAAACAGCTGGGTGGAAAGGGTTGCATTGAAGGAGAACAGAAATAGTATGATGAGAATCATTTTCTCCCTCTCTTTCCAAAATATGACTATCATCTACTTTGCTTTAAGTCCCCATGCACGTGAGTCATACAGACATGTACACATACATGAATGCACAAGCAATACATGCACCATTATACCTTATTTACTTGATGTGGTGAAAAATTTCTCCTGCTTTGGAATCTTGCTGACTTCCATGAAACAGAAGAAAAATCTTTTAAGTTACCCAAAGACATAGTTTTAAGTTCTTGTTTTAATACTGATACATCATTTTTTACAAGATCTTGAAATCAGTATTTGCCCCCGAACAAAGGTCAGTTTTGTTTTCTTGCCATCCTTTTGCTTCTCCCCTAGCATCCTTGTGTGGTACCAGTTAGAAACAATCACCAGCATCTATCATTCCACCAACAGTGGCATTCAGAGCTAAAGCACATCAGAATCTTTGCTGAAGCAAACTCTTGCATTCACAAAGCACTCATATTAATATCTTGATTTGTAACTTGCTGATTTTAAGGAACATGTTTCTTTATTTTTTGACTTATTTAATGCTATACAGCCCAAGGCATTTATTCATATAACTTTTAAAGTTGCTTCATTTGGAACAAGTTTCACGTAAAGATCATATTAATTAGATCCTACACCTAAAGTTCATCTTAATTAGCATTGTTTCTTTCCCTGAGGTTCTAGTAATTTGTTAGAATTCAACATGGATATTCTGGAGCATTTACAGAGTGATAATTAGGCAACTGTTCTTATTTCCACCTCCTTTAACATGAGCAGGATTAGGCCTGCAAACCACTGTGTGCAACGTGATACAACCGTGGAGATTTCATTAAATATTTTAATAATTCTCTCTCACATAAATACCCATAAATGCACACATGCATGTGCATATCCAATCCTATTTATTCTGAATAAGGAGAATAACTCTGCTGTGGCAGTTGTCTCTCATGTACCATTTATTTTGCCCATGTAAATTAATTTAGTTGTTTTTCGTAACCATTCAGATATTCCACTTCATTTCACAACTAATTTCGGGGATTTTTTTGTCAGTCAGATATTATCTGTTTGGACATACGTACCTTCTTCATACTTCTTGTTGCCACAGCTGAGCAAACGGTTGCTTGGTTCTTTATGTAATATTAAAACAAGTCTTATACTCTTAAATAGAACTATACAAATAAGGTAGGAAACTTTTTTAGTGGAACAAATGCTTCTGACTGAAGTTGTGTGAGGTTATGATTACAGCTGTATGGGAGTGGTATTGTATTGTCTGGAGTTAATTTTTGCTGAGCAGAGAAAATTAGTTAAAGTGCAGCAGAAACCCTGTGGAAGTAGTGTATAAAAACGTGTCCTGTGAGAAAGCACAGACATTTAATGCATTAACATATGGCATCATATCTTCCCCAGAATCAACAAAACTAATTTCCAGGTCACTTTAGTACTGGGCTGTATAAAAAAACATTAGGATTCGATATTTATGTACGGGAAGTGTCACTGTTATAACAATTGCAGCAGCAACAAGACCTTTAGGCAGATTTCTCAAAGTGTCAGAGCATTTAAAATGCAGAAGGATGCACAGATGTATTCCAAAACTGCTGAAGAAGTCTTAGCAGACTAAGTGGCTTTTGCAGGTCTAGACAGCTTCTAGACGTCTTGACAAAGCTGGACCTTGTCTGCAGATGTGCAGTGTCCAGCCGATTAAGTGTAACCTGTAAGAAAGGTCTGGGTTTTGGTTTGAGGTAGGGTTGTTTTCCCCACAGTTTTGTTTTCAAGATGAATTTTTTATCTTTTCCTAGGTAGGCACTCAGTAGAAAGCAGATGATTTTCCTAGGCTTATTTCCAAATACCTGAGTTCTGTATCTCAAAGGAATCGAGGTGTTCAACTAAACTCTGAATGCAGATACCTAAATCAGATTTAGTTTTGTCAGTTATGGCTGCTAAGAAAGGGTTGGATTCAGGATGACAGAATGAGACCAGACAAGGCTTTTTTTCTGTGTGCATGTCTGTACTCCAAGCAGGAGATGTATCATCAGCCACCTGGAGGTGCACTCAAGATTGCTTTGGTCTTGTTGCTCAAGTCACAATCCAATCTAGGATGCAGTGAAATGAGCTTTTTCCTAGACTGACAACAGAAGAATGTGGCCAAGGTCTCTTGAGAGCTTGTTTATCCCTTGGTGAAGGCCATGTTGCTGATGCCTTTTCCATTATGGCTAACAAAGTTGGCCACATTAGAGACAGCTAGCATGCATTTCTACGTATTGTCATCTCCCCTCTTAACAGTGTGTCCAGTGTGCCCTGTACCTTCTGCTTTGGTGAAGCATGATCACTGCTGCATGAAGAGGTGCTGCAGATGCACCATGCTGCTCCCCCTATGTTGCTCTGACTGAGGGCAGCCACATGCGAACCACACTAACCACACCATTGCTCTCCCATCCCTTTACAATCTGTGGAATTTGAAATCACTGCGTTAAGGAGGCTGTGCTTTTGTCTTTACTGGTTTTGTGCCTTGGAAGTGTCTACCTAGGCCATGCATGCCACAGAGCTGACTGTTGTCATGTAGACTTTTACACTTAATGAGGAGCTTTTGTTGGACTTTCCAGGTGAGGTGTTAAGAACATCGTTATTGCTGTTGTAATGACCTTCAGAGTATAGGATGATGCCTTGCAGCTCCCAAGGCACTACTCATGTTTGCTGAGCCATGTCACTGCACTGGGGGCAAATGCAAAAGGCACTTTTCAAGCTTCACAGCTGTAGGCAGATTAAGAGAAAAGGGAGAGGGTGATGTAGAAGAAAGGAATGAGGTGTGATCAAGGTGAATACCTAAAAATATATATATTTTATTCTAGAGTTTAAATAGACTTGTACAGAGGTATAGCAAGATGAGAGCACAGAATGCTAAATATAAAACCTCTAGGCTGAGGTACAAACTAAGGTTCCCTCTGTGGCCTCAGATATGTGACTTGAATAGGAAAGTTTAAAGCACCAGGTATGCTGCAAAACTGTATTTCTCCTATGGCCAGCAGAGAATTATCTTTTCTGTCACCATGAAGCATTTAGCTCTCTAGTTTATTATGTCAAATTATAAGAAAATTCTGTGCTTTATTTAGTAACAAAATTAATGTAGTGACTTCTTAATTTTAAATGGTATTGGGGAAGTAGAGGTGAAACCCAGGTGATTTTTTTCCTCCTAAAACACAGTCTGTAAAGTTTCTAGTGGTTAAAATGTCTGAGCTAGTTTAAAAGAGCTTGGCACACACGTAAAGAAGAAAAGTGGAGATGGCACTAATCCTGCTGTTTGCATCAAAGGCCAAAAAATGATGTATAAGAGCCCCAGTCTCTAGTCCCACAGTAGGCGCACAGCTGGTGCAGTTTTCCCCCATGAATTTGGAGGTGGCAATGCTCACACTTCCTGGGGTCTGCCCAAGCCTTGGGGAAAGACCTGACCAGCGAAAGCTGCTTTTGGCAGTAGCAAACAAGACCACAATATGTCTTTCTATTCCCAGTGCAGAAGTAGAGCTGGCATGGGGCATCCCCTGTTTTCCTCTATATGGAATAGTTATGGATATTTCTGGCCCTACCAGCCTCTTAAGGGGTGTTTGCTGGCTGGTGGGGTGTTGACGTTGCCACTGCTACCAGTCAAATGAAATAAACCAAGATCTTTTGAAGACACAGTGGCCCACAATGTTCTTGAGTTACTTTGCAGATTGCAAAGCACTTGTCACCGCTGACAAGAAGAGGCCAGATAGTTATCTTCAGCTTTCATAGGGTTTTTTTTCCTGTTTTAAGCTATGACTTTCAGATGAGTTATTGCTTCCCATAGTGCTTCATGGTAATCTATTCATGTGATGCTGGCTCAGGACACTCTAGAAATAATTTATTCCCAGACATATTAATTTAAGTCTGTCTCTGCCTTCACCTCACTAAAGCACAATCTAGGCATGTTCCCTGTGAGCTTCTAGAGAAAGAAAAAGAGGTTTCTGGCAGAGAGTTTTGGACCCTTTCAGTAAGATCGCACTTAAACGCATAATAAGGATTTCAGACGTGGACCTTTGAAGGGTGGAAATAATCAATTTGAATGACAAGACGGAGTCCTGGAGCCAGTATGCTGCTCCAACACAAGCAGGGGTGCTGTCTCCCATAACCTAGCAGGCATCCTTGGATAGAAATGCAGGATAAAATTTTTTGGCTGGAATATATACAGCTCAATGCAGTTGTAGCCATTTTGTCTGGCACAGAATTTGTGCCACAGTAGTTTTTCAGGAGCCTAAAGTGAAATCTATTGAACAGCAACACTGAAATATTTACCCTAAGGGTAAAGATGAACAGAAGAAAAGTGACAAACTTGTCATCCCAGTATAACCGAAAAGTGACAAAGTTGTCACTTCATTTCATTGTCATTTCATTTCGCCTGTTTACTAATTCCTTCTGTGAGTGTGGCTTTATTCTGTATAGACTTCCCCATAGAAAGCAATATCCACAGAAAAATTTATCTTCTGTTTATTTCCCTGTGCTTGTCTAGCTAATAGAAATTTTAGCTCTCAAAAATGTTTGGATGATATTAAGCATGTCAATGTGCTACGTGAAGATATAACTAAGAGTAATGGGATGAAACTGAGCCAAACCAAACGTTGGCTGAATAGCAGGAGATGGTCTGTTACCAAGAGCTGTTAGAGGAAGGTATAGTTTCCTAAGGGAAGTGATGGAAAAACTATCACTTGAGACATCTACAGCCAAACTGGACAAAACCTTTGACAAGATATTTGAAGGGGCAAGAGTTTTCTTAGAGGATATGAGGACTAAATGATCTAACAGATCCTACTTCACAGCTGCCCAGCCAAGCTGAGAGAGCCCAATCTCATTCCTCCATGCACACTAATACAGCAGGAAGCTGTTGTCAGGGTCTCTTGCTGTCTTTGCCATACAGGGAGGTTGTTCTAGCATTCAACTGGAGTTTGCTTGTGAATGCTGTGTCAACAGGAGTTTGGTGTGTAGTCCTTGGACACCACCAGTTTCCCCTCCCCACCCTCCACGGGGCTGGGGAGACAGAGGGGTCCCATGGGAGCACTGCTGAGGGTAGGCAAGGGTGGTAACCCCACACCACACAAACGTGTGATCTTCCTGAGCTGAGAGATGAATTTGAAAGTCCAACACAAGCAACACATCAAGTTTCCTCCACTGCTGCCCTACCTCCTCCTGTCCCTCCCAACACTGTGGCTGGACAGACAGACAGAGTTGGTGTATCACTAGCTCTGAACTTCTTTCTGAAACAGCTTACGTGAATCACTGCTGGAGTCTTGCATTTTAAATAACTTTCCAACTAAAATTATAGCAGAGGCGAAAGCATTAAGCATACATTGGTAGAGTGGGTCCTGAATAATGAAAAATGCATAAGCCTAAGTCTTTTTTTTCCTCCCTCCTTTTTAATAGAGAGCAGGTAAATTCCTAAGTTCCATTTTCTTCTCTAGAGATTTACATACTGGATTTGTTCAAAGACAGAAGAGAAAGCTCTTCCTCAGTGGGTGGCTTTTGTGCTGAATGCAACTTTATGATGCTTTGCTCCCACCCACCCCCCAAAAGCCCTAGCATTGCTCCAGTGTAAGAGCAGGAAGGTAACCAGTCTCTGAGAGGTAAAAGCAAACCATCCCAGAAGCCCTTAGGAAAGGTAACCCGTTTGGGGAGGGCATTTTGCTGAGCTCCCTGGTTAAAATCCCTCACAGCAGCCAGCCGTGCTGCTGACACAGAGAGCTGGAGCAGTAACAGCTCATCTACTCAGCACCTGCCAGTGAACACTTGTTTCTGCCAAGAGTAACTTGGTACCAACTTCAATAATATCACAATGTGGTATTTAAATAATTTGACAAGGCTATTTGGAAAACGACCAAGGATTGCTCAAGTAAGTAATTTTCCTTTTGGGAGACTAAGTTAGGATCTGCATTTTCTCAAAGATAATATTGTCTCGTCCCGCCTCTGAAAGAATTTTAAAGCACATGCAGGTATATATATATATATGTATATATGCATATTAAACAGTGGGTTTTAAAGTGAAAGGCTGATAGTGAAGACCAGAGCAAGTGGATCTGCTCATATAACCCTCCATCTGCCTGGCCCTGGAGCCATACTCTTCTTTTTACCCTTCAGCAGACCCAAATAAAGCCTGTTATTTGGGCTCTGTGTGGATTGGTTGAGACTTTTTGTCTTCAGAGACAAGCCAATAGCTCTTTAGGCTATCTCTTGATTTAATTCCTCAATAATCCATGCTGGCATCATGTTGGGAAAGGGCTCCCAGGGCTGAAGGTTGATCTCACACCACCTCAGGGTGACTTGTAACTTACAGGCTAAAAAAGTGCAAGTCTAGACCAGGAACTAGAGAAACGTATTAACCACCAGGTCTTGATATTCTTCAAAGCTTCCTTTGCTCTGGGTATGGACATGTTTGTAGAGGAGAGTACTAAAATTTCCCTTTGAGTTTAAATTGAGGTGATTAATTACCCTTATATCGGATAAAATCTCTTTCAAAATGTAAGAGGCTTCACTACAAGGACACCAGGGCCTGATCATGCTGCCACTTCCCACCCATCTGAATATGTGACTTTCCAAATTACTAGACATGGTTTTGCAGTTGGGACCACAGAGTACTTTGCAACCTGCTAACAAAAGATTAATCTCACCTGCATTAAGCTGGCAAAAGCCAGCCCAAGGAGTCTATGAGGTCATGATTCTGATTTCCTTGAAACAAATTTTCCCAGTATGAGTATGTTGGCACTGATGGCATTCAGAGTATCCTGGTCCATGGCTGCATGTTCCCCAACTGTCTGGATATGTGCGTGATGGATCTCCTCTAAGCTGGCGTGCCTTCCAGCTATGGCACCAGGCTATTAACCTCTGGGTATTTGCATTATTAGTCAGTTTTCTAAATCCTTGGAGTTAAGTACAGAGGCAGGAAAGATTTTCCATTTTGTTGGAGCTTGAAGTTGTCTAGTATGAATTTTACAAAGCACTCAAAATGCTTCGCTTTCAGCCAATTTGCTAGTCTGGCTATATTCTGTCTCATATCTTCAGAGAAAATTACTTGCTGCCAGCTAAATACAGTATGTTGATGACCTATTAATTTATAACATGCATTTGGATCTGGGAACAAATTTATAAACAAACTTTAAGTTCCTTTCCCCCTGTGAATTGTACCAGCATTTGTTTTAATTTCCCAGTAGTCATGCTTAATGTGTCAGAAGCGATGTTTGACTTCTTGTTTTCTTCCAAAAAGAAGGGGAAAAAAAGGAGAAATAACTAACTAAAGCTCAACTCCTGTCAGGTATTGTAAGCAACACTTTGAAATGAGGTATGAATCCAAATAAAATATTTTAACTATGTAGTATTTTAGCAAAATCTGGAGGAGAAAAGTTTTACTTACTAAACAATCATTTGAGCTGTAAACCTTAAAAGTATTCACCAAGGTCTGTTAAAATTAAACAGACAAGAATTAGCTATCAGCACATTTTAACAGAAAGCAGAAGTCCTTACTAGATAGTATACCAAAAAAAAAAAAAATTAAAAAAAAAAAAGGAAAAAAATCCCACTGCTCTTAAAGGTATTTCTCTCAAGTGATGGAGGAAAAATTTCTCAACCCAGTATTGAAATTGATATAGCCGAAAGTAATTTAAATTTTTGGCATCCATTTGATGCTACAGCAACCCTGGGATCAATCCTGAAAACTCTACTTAAATTAATATTACTAAGGTCAACAGAATTCAACACAAGAGCATAGCTCTGCCCTCGCAGTGGGATGGCACAGCAGGGCAGCCCAGGGGCTGCTGCCCAGGCTTGTGCTGGTGCCTCCACCGTGATCCTGGTATTGCTCTGGTTCTGCTTCTCCTGCTTCTAGCACTATTAAAGATGGTTTTCTCCTCTTGCAAAGGTCCTAACCATTTGCTCATGTCCCATGTCCTCCAGCAGCTTCCCACGAGGTCGTTTTTTCATGAGAGGAAAAATATATGGAGAAGAGTTTTATGCAGGAATTCAGTGACTGAGGGTTGTACCTTGCTGGACTCACCAGTAGGTCAGGCAGCTGCTTTTCAGCTGGAGATGAAATGATGTTTAGGTGAAGACTGGTGTCTGGGACACATAGGATAAGAGCAGGTATGTGGGAATACAGCCGTTAAGTGGATTTTGATACTGGCGTTTATGTAGCGCAAAAAGTACGTAGGATCAGTCCCCACCACAGGGACTTAAGCACCAAAGCCCATTTTTAAATTGCCAAAATCCAGCACTTAATCAATCCTCTAGGGAGATCAAGGCTTTTGTCCAAACCCTGATTCTGCCAGAGAAGCGCCATTAGCAAAACATAGTAGGTATGGTGTAAATAAAAGGCAGTCTCTCTTTTGTTCTGGTTTTCATGAGAAAAAAAAGTATTTTCTCATGTCCACTCAAGGGATTTATGATTCCTAATTCTTCAGTGAAATACTCCTTTTTCTCTCATTTTGTTGCAGGCCGTGATGTATTTATGGGGGCAGCACCAAGCATGTCTCCAAGGCATGTTATACTTGTCAATTATGCCACGTCAAGGCACCCTCCATGGGACATCTTTGTATGTCCAAACCCACACAGAGAGTAAGACATACGAAAACTTGAAAGGAAGGGTAGAGACAAGCACCCAAAGCTGGCCACAGTGATTCCTACATTTCTACCTCATAACTTCAAGAGCCACAGCTGCGGCTCATAGCCATGTTGACCATTTTATGGTTGTTTGCAGCCACATTGATGAGCACAGATGAAGCTCTGATGTTTCTGGACCAGCTTTTTTCCACCAGACTATTCCCCATGGTCAAGCAAATGCTCCTCACATAAAAGAGCTCATGGCATGTCCACACTGCATCTCTCTAGCTACACAA
The DNA here is from genome assembly GCF_033783945.1 of Neopsephotus bourkii. NCBI lineage: Eukaryota > Metazoa > Chordata > Aves > Psittaciformes > Psittacidae > Neopsephotus > Neopsephotus bourkii. The sequence continues at coordinate 45,721 of NW_026902278.1, forward strand.
TGAACTCTCATGAGGGTCAAAGATTTAGCCAGAAGAGCTGATTTTTTGAGTTGGTCAAACCATTTGCTGTGAATTGTATTTGTTAGGCAGTTAGCTCTGGTTGCAATGCCCTCTGGACTTCTCAGTATTGCCCAGATAGATGTGAGAAACAATTTCCAGCCTATGAATTGTTTTGGGAGGGGATCACTTTGAATAGCCCTGTGTTGTTTGAATGTCTGTGAAGTTTTAGCATATTGGAGGAGAAGAAAATAATCCTTCCATCAATTTTCTGAAAGCACTAGGTCATATGAGGATTGCCAGAATCTGTTTTTAACAGCCAGCTACCTATTCCCTTACTGTACAAAAAAATTGCAGATAATTTCTTTATTTCTTCTCTTGACCATATTCTCCATCCTTTCTCAGGAATTAATAATGCTCATCTGTACAAAACAGAAAACTCTCCAGGCAGTTCATTTTGCTCTGCTGCTGCTCACTCAACTATTTTTCACACTATAGGCACCCGTTGCTGTCCTGTTTCTATCAACTTTTTTCTTTGTTACAACTTGTCATTGGTTTATCCCCAGCTGTTAAATCATCAAATCATTCCCTATATATATTAACTCCAAACTACCAGAAAGGCTAAAAACATTGATAAGCTAGTAGCACATGGTTTGTCCTTTGAGCCTCTGTTAGTTATGGGTGTAGACAAACCGCATCTCTGCCTAACCTTTGTGCTCTTGAAAACCATCCCTATATCCCCTGAGCTGCCTACACTGCCACTGCACCACCTCCCGTGGTCCTCTGGGAGCTGTCAGCATCCTTATTCATTGAGGAGCCCAACTAATAGGAACCATCCACCTGCTCCAGGGTGACTCCATCTCTCCCCACTGCGATGCTTGCTGGGATGTGATCCTTGCCTGTTGTCATGACCTTGTTTTATTGGATGTTCTAATAGAAGCTGAAATGGATATTAGCTGTAATTACTCATTCCGCAAGATTCTGTAGGTCACTCTTTGTACCAGAGTTGAGAACCTTCATTGTCTACATTGCTTAAATTACTGAACATTGTGCCATCAGTTCTGAATTAGTGCTCATTAATGAGCCTGTGGTTCGAGAAATTCCCTATTTATTATTCAGAGGCCAAGTATAATTCAGGCAGCTGCAATGCAACACTACTTGCCTGACTTTTGATCTGTGATGGAAAGGCCTGGTTTTGGTTTTATGTTGGGTTTTGGGGATTTATTTGTGCAGGAGGGAAGCATATAGCAAGCAAAGAGGAATGGATTTTTTCCCCCCTTACCCTGCGGTCTCTCTCTTAGGTACCAGACTCTTTACAATAAAGCAAACCCTTTTCTTTTTTTTTTTTTTTTTTTTTTTTAGGATTTACTAAAAATCTGCTTGGTTACTGAGTGGATAATTACAAAATCATATTAAATTTCTCAATAATCCTGGAGATGACTGGCCACTGAATTAACCCCCTGCATAAAATACTCTTTTCCTCTGTCGTTCACTTTTTTACCTGCTCCTTCTCTCCTCTTTCTTTCTGTTTCTCTCCTGAGCACACAGATCCGAAGCACTGACACATTGTCACAGACTGCTAGTCCCCCCCCTATTTTAAGCTATAATTATCTCCTTTATGTTTTCTAACACTTCTCCAGAAGGTTAAGTAGCACTGAATTCAGTGTGCAGCATGGCTACATGGTACCCTGTGAATCCAGTGCTGAGGATGCAGCAGGCCTATCCGTGGTGGTCAGGTGACAGGCTTCATCTATAACAGCATCCCTGACCAGTCCTCCCCAGGGACACATTAGTCCCTTTGCTTTGGTCCCTGTTAGCCTGCAAAAAACCTTACAGGGAGAAGAATGTGTGTTTTGGAGGGTGGAGAAGAAACCAAATGAATAGGATTTCTTTTTTTTCTGCAGGCATAAAGGGAGAGCCTGAAGTTGTTCAGTGCTTTTGGGGGTTTGCTAATCGATGCTGTCAGCACCCTGAGGGCGAGGGAACCAGGAGGGAGCAGGCACCCTCAGAGCACTGCTGCTCATCTCAGTGCAGCAGAGCATTTCCAGGGATCTTCAGGTTATGACTGAGCATTTCTCGTGTCAATAATTAACAGAATATCAATGTGATAACAGCAGGGGTGGAGATAACACTGGATCTGAGACTATAATGGCTTAAAGGAGCACATCCTGTGTATATGCCAACAGACTGGGGCTGCTGTGTTTCCTAAAGAGAAAGAAAAACCTGGCTAGTATTATGCTGCCTCTGAAGAGAGAATAAAGGTTATATCTTTTTCTTCTTCTTTTCAGAAAAAAAATCTTAGTTATGTGGGTTTTGAAATCACACACATGAAATTCCTACTATACAAACCTGATGCATATTTAATAAAATGGCCAGGATATACAGAGTTTCTTGCCCTGCTCTGATGCATACATGCATTACTTTTCACTGGGTTTGACTTGAAAATGGACCATGCTTGTTTTCTTGGCCAAATCACCATTTTGTTTAGGCAACATTTCACACATAATTATCTGTGGGGAATGGGGAACTTTCAGAGGAAAAGTCAAATTATCAATTTTAATGCTAGAAAATTCTTGAAGATGTGTAGCTTGGGTAATTGATATACCCCTAATCTTTACAAGTTATAGCAGTCTTTGAAGAGTCCTCAGCATATTTAACTTTATTCTGTAATTGTATGCTCAGGCTCTGAAGATATCTTAAAACTTGCTATTTATCTGCCTGGTGAGCCGCAACACTTTCTTATTAAAAACATATCTATCATGGTTAATGACTTGATTTTTTTCCTTTAATACAGTACAATGACAGGTGTAAAGAGAAGATGAGCATCAGATGCTTAAGCAATATGCTCACTGTTTCAAGATGCCTTGAACATCAGCATTCCTTCATGGTGCCAGAGGAAAAAAAAATATGCTACACAGATTACACGCTTGTGTTAGATAGAAAATAGTACCATTTGCAGTTTCAGTTAAAAGCATGTTGAAGTGCATATGGAAAATACCATTAGGAGGAACTCCAGAGCGCCTGAGTAAAATGGGTCATTAGGCTTTCGTTTGTTGGAGAGTGTCTCCCATCTGACAGTGCAGAATGGTAGCATTTTTAGCAGCTTATGTTCCCAGTTACATTAAACAGACAAACAGATTGACTATTTTGCATTTCTCATTTGACAACAGCTTGTCTTCATTTGCAGCACACTGGTGGCTGAGCTGAAAGCATGGTGGATGAGTGTATCCAAGGTCCTGGTTTTGAATAACAGCAGATGCCAACGTTTAACTTCAGAATCAATCAATTCTTTTTCCTGTGTACGGATAAAAGGTCTAGTGAAGTGCCTGAAGGGGGTTTTCTGCTGTTTACAGCTGAAAATATAATATATATAAAAAAAAAAATCATTGCAAAACTTTCTGCCAGAGATGCGGGTGATTTTATGAAAGTAGGTATGTGAGAAAGTGTTTCTAATTCAGGGGTACTGAAAACATTATGTGAGGTGTAATGGAGCTTCATCTTTTAGACTCGTATCTGGAAAACTGTTTGATGGCTGTCAGATCTTGGGCCAGGCAATACTGAGCAGGCTCTGGGTGATCACCCACTTTCCTGCCTATGCTTCTCTGTGCCACCCCCACCAAGTGCAAGAACTTGTGATCTGCATCCACAGGAGGTTACATATTAGTTGTTGTTCAGATTCCCAGAGCATTTGGGCTGAAACTATTGTGGTCCATCAATGCTTGTCCTCTGGGGGCCGGTTTGGTGGGAAAGACTATGGTAAAATGTACGTAGGGTCAAAACTGTTAAAATCATCTTATTCTGAAGGCAGCTGCAGCAGACTGGGAGCCTCAGCTGCTTGGGACAGTTGTGATTCTGCCCCCATGCATGTGCAAAGTGCTGTGATCTTGGAAGGTGCCAAAAAGCTTAATGTCTGTTTATCTTCTGGCAATGTACAACTGAAACACTGCAATAGAGGCTGACATTTACAAAGTATCCACGACTTGGCTTTGGTAGAAATGCAGAGGCAGTCTGAATTTTCTTTTGAAACAGAGGGATGGGGTTAGTTGCTTCCCCTTTCACACACTAGACCTGGTGAAAGAACTCCCTGCTGAAACTGTGGGATGCTCTCAGGTGGGCGCAGCATCCATTCCTTATCGGCAAGATTTAGCACTGTCCAGATAGTATGAAAGATTCATGAGGTAGTAAAATGTGAGCGGTATAAAGCTAATCCCAGTGTCTGGAGCATTTGGCAGGGGAGAAGCAGGTCTGATTACAGTGTGAGTTGTAAATCCTTCTTCTTTTAAGTCAAATTCTCCTCCAATAAGAGTCACATTATTTTCTGCCCAGTAGCAGAAAAGACACCCGAACACAGCAGAGGGTGCTGGGTGAGTTCTCTCATCATCATGGGAAAACAAGGGAGCAGCTTCTTTTGATATGTTTTGACAGGTTTTGAAGGCACTACTGTAGGTGCCCACCTTGGGGTGATGGCAGGGAATGTGGAGCCTCAACTGAAGAGGTCCAACCCAACAACCTAAGAGCAAAATGCACGAGGCAAAGACGTCTTTAGCTTTGCTTACACAGGTGTCTGTATAGGATAGCGTTTGAATCCTAGGTGTCCCAAAGCACTGTGTGCTTCACTAGAGCTTCTAGAGGCTTGACTCCTGCTGCTGGTTTCAAGGAGCAAAAGCTAGACATGACAGTGTGTGGCCCTGAGACTCTTCATCTTTTTTTGGATTTAGCGTGAGGTCAATGATTTTCTGCAGCCCGAGGGTGACAGGGAGAGTCCCCAGGGACTGATAGTACAGGAACATGTAAAGCACACCTGTGACATCCCCCAGCTCTCCTGCTGAAATGATCTCCTTCTCCCACAGGGAGTTCAAATGTTTTGGTAGCTGCAAGCAGGCGCCAGTTAAGAAGCAACCCAAAAGGTGGTGGTGGGGAGCCCTTTGCACTGAAATGTTTATTTCCTTCCCTCACCCATCCTCACTGAAGATTTCCCTCTTTAGCAGCTCTGATCACATACACGGAGCAAATGCTGTTCAGGACCCTGAAAATAACACCTGCAGCCAGAAATCTCTCATTAGAATAAATGGTAGGTTTTCATCAAGTTTTTTCTAGCCATAGCGGAGAAACAATTTCTTGGTTTTCTTTTTCTATAAAGATGCTGATGTAGAGCATTCTAAAATCCTTTGGATAATGTTTATTTTGATGTCAGGTCAGTTATGTTAGACTCATATTTGAAGATCTGGTTTGGCAGTGTAGGGTATGCGAGAAGAGAAAATAATTTTGAATGTGAAATAACTTTAGCAGAACATATCGGAGAAAAGAACTGTTGTTACCTAAAGCATACAAGCAAGCCCTTCTGCAGAGTAGCTAACATTTGCCATACAGGCTCATTTGGCACCTACAATGTAATGACTCAAAAAGTCAATTTTACCTTGTAAGTTTCTAAAGTAGTTTCCTTTTTTCTGTTTAGTTTATCATATTTAAGCATGAACTAAGTATCCATAGTTTGGTCTCATCTGATCACTGCAACCACATGGCTTTTTCTGTGATCACTCAGGCTGCCATGAGCACCCCAGATAGATACACTGTCTTTGGTCAAGGCTTCTTTCAGGTCTCCACCTGCACATAGTCTGATTAGTGATGCCAAGGGATCTGCCAAGAACATAACTGGTGCAGATTTGCAGGGGCTTTCATACAAGAAGGGAAATGCTACCCACTGATTGGTGGCCTGTAAGAGGCAGTGAAGGCTGACAGTCACTAACTAGTCCAAAAGTCTATGGAATTCTTCAAGCCATCAACTTCTGCAGAGCCAGAACAAGGCCCAGCATAAAAAAAAAAAAAGCCTCTTATCCCTCTCCTGCAGCAGAGTTTGCTTAATATACACTCTTATATGCTCCTGATAGATGAGTCTCCCTGTCCATTCTACCAGATTTGTTTTAACCAGCCTAGCAAGCCTACACGTGGCTGTGCAATGGGGTGGAGAAACATTCCCCCTCCACTTCTGTGCATAGACAGGCACGCATAGGGTTTAGTCTTGCTCTCTGAAAAAGCAAGGCTTTTTCTGCTGCTCTCTACTGGGATACACATTGTTCCATCTACTTCAAATATCTTGAGATTCCTGCAGAATTGTCTCTTGTTGTGACTTCATTAAATCCTCCGCATTTCTGTCTATTCATAATTTGATGCCAGTGTCTGCTATCGTTATTAAGTGTGGTTAGAAGGAAAGAACAAGAGATTAGAGGAAGCCAAGAGTTATCTGAGACACACAGGAAAAAAAGAAAATAAGGGGAAAACACTCTCAAGGCCAGTGGAGTATGCGCGTTCTCAGCATGCGGTCTAAAGACATAAGCAAGTAAAAAATTTGACAAAGGCCATTGCTTAGATTGCTTATATGATTGTTTCACGGTAGAAAGAGCATGCTATTGATTCCCAAAATGCTGTCTGTCCTTTTACTTAGAGATAGGTATTTTGATAGTCAAAAGTGTACAGCTTTTTTTGATAAAAGCATGAAGGAATATCTATGGAAAGCACCACGGTTTAAATGACCATGTTTTCTTTCTTCTAACTCTCCTAAAAAAATTGTTGCCGTTGCTAGGACATGCATTTAGAGCTCTTTGTTGTCTTAATGGAGACTGAAACGTGTAGAGTTTGGTGTTTGCTTTTTTTATTCATCAGCTGAATAAAAAAAGCCAAGCAGACAAAGCATTTGTAGTACAAGAGTGGAGTGCAAATCCCTCCCTGTAAGCTGAACAAAAAAGCTCATTAACAGGAGGTGGGATTTCCTGGTCACAGCTTTTAACCAAAGGGCAAAGGTCTCCTGTTAAGTACCATACAGTCTAAACAGGGCTGTGTAAAATTATGGGGGGGGTGGGGGGAGGAGTGAGGGGGGAGTCAAATATTTGTTCTTAATTCTCAAGTTAGTTTATCCAAAGTGGCAACCAGGGAGGTGTTGGGAATGATTAAATGGCTGCATTGAGGCTACAAATTGCTGCTACTTGCTTTTGTAGCTGGACTTGTTGCAGTTGAGTGATGTCGCCCATCAGTGCATTGTGTGCACAGTAAAACAGTCGAGCAGTGACAGATAGACTGAAACTCAGAGCTACTCCATCACCACTGAAGGATCCTGCTCACTGGGAATTGAGAATAAGCACAAGCCATGCATGCTGCTCAGAAACAGCTGCTTTCACTCCAGCCCAGCTCCTCAGCTGGCCAGGGCAAGCAACAACTAGTAAATATGCTTTATCTCTGATCTCACTAGGGAGGAGAGCCAAACGAAGCACAAGCAAAATAAATAATTTGGCAAAATGCTCTACTGATAGGTCTAGATGCTCAGATTGTAGGCTTCCCAGCCAGCAGCACGCAATGTCAAGTGAGAAGATGACTCGCAAGCAGACCCTAAGGTAGCAGTGCTGGATACCAGCTGGAAACCTGCATGATCTGCCTTGACAGATAGATGCTGAGGCAAAAGCTCAGTCCACCCTTACTGCGCTGTCAGGCCCAGTTTGTACATTGGTTTACAAATGCTGTGTCTCACATGCAAATGATCCCAGAAAAAAGGTGGGATAAGGTGATCTCAGAGGTACAGCCAAGGGCAAGGCCAGTAAGAGTCTGAGGAGCCTCTTTCTCCTTTGGGAAATAAATAAGGAGATGGCCAAAGCACTTGGTCCACTTTGAGAATTTCCCTGCTGTGCTTAGCCCCTTCCTGGAGCAAAGTTGCTGATAGGTAGGCAAGGTTTTACCTGTGGCACGGCTTTGGGTGCTGCACAGTGTCTCTCACCTAACCATATAGAAATAGGCAAAAAGGCCTTTTAACAGGGGATTTGCACACATTTGTCCATTTGTGTGTTCTGTGATCTCACTCTGCCTGTCCACAGAATGACAGGTTGTGCCCCAGTCTACATCCCTGCCCTGCTGCTGTGCCAAAGGAAAGGGCAGGAAGGAGAAGGAGAAACATCCCCAGCATCTTCTCCCTACTCACCTGTTTCTGCCTGTTTCCTCCTGTGGTTTGCTCCTCTGTTCACTGGTGTACTGTTTGATGGTGCAGTATTGCTGTTTTGGTTGCTCTGTTGATCGGAAAAGGTGACAGACAAACATAGCCATGTAGGTATGAAACTTTGGAAGACTCAGTTCTGGGAACAGGTTTATTTGGGGCTGGAAAATAAATGGAGATTTAGTTTATACAGATTGTTTTTACTAACTGTAGAATCAGAAAATTTCGTGTATGAGTTCATCATAAAATTGAAATGGCTGAGGCCTAATGCACGTTATGAGATCTAATTAAAGGCATTAATTAACATTAAAGCCAAATTCTTCCAATCGCGTGCTATACAGAAGTCAGGGAGAAGCAGCTAAGCAGTGTGGATATCATTTGGCATTCTTTCTGAAGCACAGATTAGCATTTAGAGTCCAGTCTTTTGCAAAAACTCATTAATGGGCAATTAATTATGTTTCATAATTTGCACCTACACTTAACTATGTGCAAAACAGTAGCAGCTGTATTAAACATTGGTACAAAATCAAAATAAAATGAAACTACACCAAAGACAAGAGTTGTGCCAAACAGGGCTTGAATGTACTGATGTCAGCTCCCTATTTATTAGGATAATGAAATTTATCCCATGGAAAGCCTAGAAGAACCTCAGTTAAGAACTCTCCCTTGTAATTGTTTCATTTTGAAGATGAATTTTGGTGCTTCTATTTTTGTACATGTTCTAGTTTTAGTCATAATCAAAGATGGTTGATGACAGCCAGGTATATGCACTAACATCCTAACTGCTTTTAATAGGAATAGGTATCAGGATGTTGAGTACTGAACAAACTAGAAACTGATGAGTTAGAAATGGTCCCATTCTAGAATTAAGAGTTTGTTTATCTTTAAAAATGGCTTTTTTATTGTTGTTTTTTGGCTTCAGGTGGAAAAAAAGGCAGAAACCTGAATGTCAAAGAGAAACTCAGAAGGTGAAGGAACCCATGTGAACTGAAACCAGAAACAGCTCACATAAACCTTCTGAGAAAAAAAAACACCCTGCTTTTGCTTAGCCATATACCATCTCATCATCAGTTTTTCTTGTTTCCTAATTGTATCTCAGGAGCTTCAGGAAGCCCAAGTTCTTGCAGTTTATTGGGTGTGTGGAAGCCAGATTACACAGGAAAGAGGGAAAGGAGTAAAGGAGTACCTAGAAGAGAGAGACGTTGCAGTGATGCCGCATGCAAACTGGAACAAATCACGTTCTACAATGTTGTAAACAGGAGGAGGCTGAGAGTGGCTGCATGACCCAAGGGCATACAGGATGTCTGTTAGGGCTGGAAAACAAGCACAGGGCTTCTGTGTCACTCTGCTGAAAACGGCTTTTGAACTCAGTCAGGTACTGAAGAGAAAAAGTGTGGATGTTAGAGCAGTAGGCCACATAGAAACAAGTGTTGGTACAACTGGCTCACCAAGGAAATAGTGCTGTTTTGATGTGAATCCATGATTTTTGAGGAGAAAGGCTTTTGTGAAAAGCCTCCAGCCCTGGGTAGCTAAATGAATTACGCTGAAGGTACAGAACAAGCATTCTGGTAGTGGAAAGTGGTGGATGAGTACTTACCAGCAGCAATGGGCAGGCTGGGGGTGCACAGTTTAGTGACAAGAATTTAATGTCCTCCAAACCTTGAATTAAAGCTTCATTTTTGTGTCTTCATTCTTGAAATAGGAAAGTACAAATGTCTTAACATCATTTATCATGACCGGTTTATGGAAACTAGAAAAAATACCCAGTAGTCCCTGACTTTGGGTGATTTGTGCTGCTGAAGCTATGTATTTGTGAGGAGCCAGCTGTGCCCACTGGTGCCCAGCCCTGTAGGCTTTGCCATTAGGAAATAACAACCTGTGTTGAATGAAGTGCCACGATCACAGTAGCAGGATCTATTCCAGGAGCCTTTGCAGATGTTGAGCCTCCTGAAGTACTAGGTGGGTCAGTTGAAGGGACAGAGGAGCCAAATAGCTTACCTTGCCATGTTCTATCACCTCTGGAACCAAAGTGCACCAGTTTGGGGTATTGGTGGAGTCTCTTCAAGTGCAAGGGGCAGAGGGGGCTTTCACGTCTGATATGTTACACAGCAGGAGGCACACATTTTGAACACTTTGCAAGGTTGTGAGCCAACATAGCTTAGGGGAAACCTAACGTTGTAGTTCCAGTGATTCTTCTTAACAAATATGAATAATTCTGAAAACTAATTCACTGAATAAAGAAATACAAGAAGATAGGCTAGATAATTTTTGGACATGAGAGAGAGTTCCTGATGGCTCCCTCAGGTAATAGTGAAGGAACTGAGATGATCAAAGGCTGTGCTGTCTTCTAGGGCCAGAACCAGTTAGATCAACCTGCTGGAAAAACACAAAGTAGGTAATCAGAGATCCTTGAAGAAAAAGTTCATTTTTATAGCATTCAACTATAAGACATATTTGTAAGAAAAACAGATTTAAAATTGGAAGAGGGAAAAGTTTCTTAAAATGTTTTCATTATTTATTAATTAATCATTATTTCACTAATCCCTGCCATCTTGACCTGTAACTGACTGATCATTCAAGAGGACATTTGAATGTCTTCATGAACCTGTGTTGGTTCTGTGGAAGAGGGCAGCAGAAGGAACCTCACAAACAAGTAGCAACTGTCATCCTAACACATTTGTTAAAGTTTCAAGTGAGATCATTCTTTCATGGAAACCAAAGGGTGTTTAGTAAGAAACTTCCATACAGAGTGTTTTTCACTACATAGGTATTTCCATTTTTAAACGGGAGTGACAGCACTAAAGTTTTAGGTTTTCTCTGATAGCAGAGGGTTCCCATGGGTGGATATCTGTGTCTTGGACATATTCACCCATCACCCTTATGCAGTTGCACATGTCTAGCTGCCATCTCCACCATTTCTGAGATATACCCTTGCTGACTGGCTCACATCCTGGACAGTCATTGCAGGGAGAGCCTGCCCCAGTAATTGTAATAAATATGGTTTCATGATACTTTTGTGCCTGTTGTGTCTGGACTGCAGAACATGTCTGAGCAGCTACTGAGGGTTGCCTGTAGTCTTCTCCAAAGGCAAAAGTCTGAGGAGCCACAGAGGCTCCATCCAGCTCTTCCTCTTATAGTGTTCAACCAAGAAAGCCAACACACACCTCTTTATGGCGTCCTTGCATAGTGTCCTTGTAGGGTAGGCTCTTCCTCAGCCCTTGTTGAATAATTTTGGCATCTAGCTGTTCTGCTCAGGGACCACACAGAACCCAGACTATGCAATTATACTCTTGTTTTCACAAGAATGCTGCTGCTTTCAGTACAAAATCTCCATCACCAAAGAACCGTTGTTTCTGTCCCCTTTTGCCTCATAGCAGTTTAGGATTGGAAGTAAAGCAATAATACAGCATCTTAGTGAAACTGCAGTGGTACGGGCTTTTAGCGCTCAATTAACCACCATCACAGACTTTTCAGTACACAAGGAAAGAAATAAATACCTTGAACTTTGGTGCCTTGGAGGGACAAGTGGAAAGAAATGGTTATTCTAAGATTCATTCTGTTTCTTTCTTAAAAGTCTTCTCCAGTAAGCTCAAACTGTGCAGCTGATGAAGTGATTTTCTGTGTGCTCCAAGTATTAAAGGTACTGGCTAATTTAGCTATCATGATAAATACCTGCTAGGAACCTATTCCCATGAAAGAGCAAAGAAGAAAGGAAACCTCTTGGAAAACAGAAAAGAATAACTATATTTTTCTTTGCATGGAAAATACTTTGACGGAAAATAACCTCAGATAATGTGTTACAATGTGGGCTAACCTGCTGTTTAGGGGAAGGGTATGAGATTCAACTTCTACAATATGGACAAGTGGCAATACTATGTCCTCATAAATCTGTCCAGTTGCTGGCACTTGGCTGCAGTGATTAGTGGAGCTGTTGTAAAAGACAGTATAATCTTACTGCGAAAACTATATTAAAATACACCAAACTGCTTGATGTCTTCCAGGCTACCTATCACCCAGAAGAGCTGTACAGATAGTCAGGAATTTACCAGACATCAAAGACCATTTCACCCATCAGCAACTCAATGCAAGGGGTAACAGGAGAGTTATAAGCGCATTGCCCAGCTGTCCCATCTGAGGTATGGGGGACTCAGTGTGGTTGCACAGCAAAGCAGAGGAGGGCTTATCAAGCTTATTTTAATTGGCTATGGCCAAGAGCCTGGTCCATTGTGTGATTCCACATTTCAAGGACTTCCATTTACCTCTGAGGGTTTATTATGGAGGAGCTGGGCACAGCTCTTCCTGAAGAGTTCCCTCTCACATTCAAGAATGCCAGTTGCAGGAAAAACAAGCAGGTGCAAATGTACACAGGAGAGGAATCAGATGAGAAAATAATTTTAGCCATTTGTTGTGTCTCTCCTACACGTATGAAGAAAACGCACACTGGGTATAGGCAGGTGGGATACTCCCTGGGGCAAAAGGGAGTTTTTCTTTGTTCCTCATGAAAGTCTTATCCCAGACTGCCATATAAGTAGAAAGGAAGCCCAGATTTGGCCTTTTTTATCCTAGGCAGCAATGTCACTCTTCCTGGGGATGCTAAATCCCATTTATACCAGCCATTCAGAGACCCCCAGGCTCTTGCCTGACCTCTAACAGCAGCGCTAGGCAGCTGGGCATGAGGATTTGCATTACCTCCCTCCCTAGCTCCCTCTTTCACCACACCAGAACTATATATAGATCTGCACAAGAATTATTATAAATTGCCACTCTGAAAACTGGTGCATCTAAAAAGAAAAGTTAGCTCTTCAGCCGAGCCTCCGATTCACAAGGTTTTGCCTCGAGCACAGTTTTACAACCCCTGCAAAAACAGAGGCATTAATGGAAAGTCTGACACAGCGTTAACTCCTGTTGCACTGGGAGTGGCTGCTGAGTTTAAAATGGTCACTGAGTATTTTCTTCATCTTCCACACAAAGCCTCGTGCCTGAAAAACCGCACATGACATTCACGTTGCAGGCTACTCTGCTCCCTTTTTCTTGACAAATTACTGCTCTAACTAACAGCACTCCAGTGCCAGGTCCCATGCTTTTAGCAGCAGAGCTACCCACAAGCCCTTTTTGTGGTTCCCTTGTCTAGATCAATTTAAACCCAATGTGACTCTGGCTAAGGGAGGCGTTTTCCCATTGCCTACCACAAAGTGATAAGGGTCTGTTGCAGCAGCTAACTTGCATGCTTCCCCAAATGAGCCCTTCACATTTAGGAAGGTCGGCCGTGTCATTTCTCTAATTTTCTAACCACAAAAATGTATATTTAGAAACGAGCAAGGAAACTTCCTTTACCCTAAGCAATATTGCATAATGATGGAGGAGGAGGATTAGTGCATAGGTTTTTCTTTGAGCAGAATTCTGAAAGATTGGGAGCTGGGAAGCCTGAATAATGACTTAATTCAAATATGCAAAGCCAGGGCTTTCTGTGTGTTTCAGATCCTTTTCTCTTTCAGGATGGTGTTTGTTATGTTAGGTGCAGGCTCTCCTCCTGTTGCCCATGTCTTAGCCTGTGTGTTTTTCTGGTGCTGTCGAGCTGTGGACCCTCAAGGATGCTCTTGGTCGGGGCCTCAACATTTGCCAGCACAGACTCCTTTTTGCCTGAGCTTCCCCTGGGGTTGTCTAACCACTCCTTTCCTCCTATCCTCCCCATCTCCTGCCCCTCACTAGGTTTTAAGGAGATTTAGGTGTTGCTGTTATTACAGTTGAACTCCTGGGCTCGGGATTCTGAAGTGTTTAGACACAAATGCCAAGAATAATAACAAACGGTCCTAAGTGCCCTTGGGCTGAAGCTGCAGCTCAGCAATGAGTTTCCAGACCCCATGTGATAGGAGGGGGAGAAGTCGAAGAGCAGATCCCTGAGGTCCTGGGCAGGAGGTGCTGCCTGAGTGGGGATAATGGGTGGCAGGTGAGGTGTGGCATGACAAGGTCTTTGTGCAGGGTTTGTGCATCACTGATCTTCCAAGGGGTCATGGCTGTGATATACGAAAGAAGCACATGCCCAGTTTCAGGGCATGTGAAGTTGGTGTGAGGTCACTGGGGTTTCTGGTGGGGATTCATGCTGCCACAGAAGGGACTGCAGCTCCCCAGAGATGCTGGGAAGCCCACTACATTGTTATTTCAAATATAGAATCTTCTCTAGCCCTTTTCAGCACAGTGAAACAGGTCATTCTGGCCACTTTGCAGCATTTTCTGGCAAATCGTTCCCCAGGGACCTCTTTCTTCTCTTAACATGCCCATGAGGCCAGTCACACTGGGAATGGAGACTGGTGGTAGCTACCTAGCAGTTAGGTGTTGAACTATATCATTAACCTCAGCAATCTGTCCCTCTGGGCCTGAGGCGTTAGGAAACACAGCCAAAGGCCCGATTTCAGCACATGCAAAGGGCCAAAAAGGTTCACTCATGTCTCTTCAGATGGTGTTTTTCAAACTTAACCCTGCAAAGTCCACCTTTAGCAAAAGGAAAGCTTTTACCAATAGTGGTCATCCAAATCTGAGAAACTTTTGTTAGGTGAAAGATTGTACCATTAGAGAGATAAGAATTATCATATGTGGTTTTACTGAATGCACAGGAACTGGGGATTTAGAAGAAATACTTGGTGATTAGGTCTGATTGGGGATTAAACCATCTTTCTGTCAAAAAACAAAAATTCGAACATTTTGCAAGTTATCTATTTTGCCTGGCCTGGCTCATGGTATGAAGCAATCGTTGGAGCAAAACAGACACGGACAGTTCTGTTCATTAAGCTTTTAGGAGAGGATGTTACCACCGCCTTGCACAATAGCTGCTAAAAAAGTTAGTTTGAGAATGACTAATTGTGGCAGTGGGAGTGTGATACATGAGAGCAGAGCCTTGGATTGGGAACCTTGTTCCCAGCCTTTCTGATGAAAGTTTGCATTTAAATGGTGATATTGGCATCTCGTTTTCAAATGAGATTTTGGAAAAATACTGTGAAACTTCTATTTGGAAGCCTAACTTTCCCACAGTAACTCAGCAGGGTTTGTCCCTGTTCACAGCCTAATGGATCAAAAGTTCCAATTTCTGCATAGTCTATTACTTGCATACTCAATAAAATAGGATGCACGAATGGCTTAACTTTTTTTTTGCCTTTTCTTTTTCCCCACTAAATGCAATTTTTCCCCTCAAAGATTACTGAAAATTACTTTTCCAAGTCAGTATGAAGGCTTATCAGTCCAGAGGTGTTCAGATCCCATATTAACTGCCTCACATTACTGTGAACAAGAACTGCTGTAGAAACCAATGGACTAAGAATGTAAAGTACATACTGCTGATGTATGTCCCTGCAGTAACCCTTTCTCTTCATAGGTACCTGATAGACTCCTCTTTCACCAACAATTCTATCTTCTTTCAAAAAAATATTATATTACAGAACTTAACTAGAACTTTCCTAATGCTTTGGGGCTGCATCAGTCATGGTGTTTGTGACTGATGAGCACAGAGAGCAAACACTCCCCACTAAGGAAACATGTAGAAAGATTGCTTTCACAGCATGCTCAGGGCATATTAAAAAAATTATGTTTCAGCACAAAAGGAAAAGAATTTAGACTGTGCCTGTCAGATTGCTTTAAATATTTTATTTTGCCTGTCTTTAGAATCAGTGAATCCCAGAAGAAGCCATCCCTTGGGGTCCAGCCCTTCAAGGATATGGCATTCTTCAATCCCATTGATTTTAGTGTACCTTGAAGGCACTTAATACTTCATAGGCATAGTCCCATGCTGTAGAAAGGTTACTCTGTTTAGGCTCACCTATTGCAGCAGCCAGGAGATCTAATACCGTTTGGTTTAGCTGACAAAGGGAACATGGGCAAGCTCAAAATAAGAACAAGGAAAAGGTTTTTAATAAACAAGTCAGTCTTCCATGGGTTAAGTTACCAAGGGATGGGCTCTACCATCCTATAAAGACTGTACAGGGACTCTACTTTCATTGCCAAAAGAATATTATTACAGCTCATGAAGACATAATGGTTCCATGCAGGAACAGCAAAGCTGAAGTCTCCTGTCTGCAGTACTGGAATGGATATGGAGCTGAGATGGTTCATGGAAGATCCTTTTGCCATTAAGAAATCTCGATTATCTGAACTGAGAAAACCCCCCAAACCCAGACATATCAAAAAACATCAGCTTTGAAAACTGAAGTTCTTCAATGCCGCAGTTTTGCTTTCTTACAGGACTGTAAGTTGCCTCATTTGTGTCTGTGTTTTCACCATCACCAGTCATAGGTTTCTTATGTGGGGCATATGTAGTAACTCAATATTTCTTTTTACCATCATCACTCAACAAGTAGCTTCAGACCTTACATAGAAAAGTTTCAAATACTGCAGTGCTTTCTGCACAATGTGCTTCCTCCTTGGTGTTGCTGCCCTGTCCTCTCCCCATCATGCATGGGCACCACAGAGGCTAATGAATGCATTTTGTGTCCTTATGAGAGGAGGAAACATCAGCCCTGCTGCAGAGATGAGGAAATGAGGCACACAACAGTGAAGGTCATAAGTTTCCATTTACTTTTGGTGCCCAGTTTGAGACACCTAAGCGTGGTTTCTCAGAACTTGGTTTTGTCTTATGCAGGTGGCAAAGTGCAGTTTGTTACTGATAGGCTCCTGCCATGCTGTCCCCATGGCCAAGGAGCTGGTCTTGGCTTCTTAGACCCTCTATAAGGCCATTGCCTCATGAGAATAACAACACACTGCAGCAAAATAGCAGAAAAATGCCACAGCACCACTAAAATCACCTTGCTCTATTGACATGGCATAGAGTTTATGGCAGAGCATGATGGAGTCTGCCTACATGGCTGCTTCAGATTAGTTATAGGCACTCTGGAAGCTTTCACACACTGGGAATTCTTCTGTCTGGTGTGATCTGAGGAAGAGAAAACCAAATTTCCAGGGAGATGGATATATTTTTGAGTAAAAACAGTCTTTATTATAACCCAGCCCCTTTGGGCAGCCTGCCTTTTTTTTTTCTGTTCATGATAGTATTTAGGCTGGAGAAGAGCCTATTGTTCTTGTATTTTAATTATCACTATAAATCTTTTAATATTAATTTCTTATTATAGCTTCATGTTTAACATGCAGTATCGTAAGCACACTTTCAGATTATCTTGCCGAATGGAAAAAAAAGGGGCTGTTTTTAAAAAGTTCCTTGAGACACGCTTCCCTAAAGGACTGTGTGAGATGTGGTTTTGGGGGGTTACTCCAGTTCAGTTCACTTCCTAACACATACTAGGATTTTTTTAACCTTTCACAGAACTCATTAACACAGTCCCATGTCTTCTCCCCACACTTGTACTGATGTTGATCATTTACTTTTTTGAAAAAGAAGTCACTAGAAGATGCTACCAGCTTGAAAGGCATGTTTAAACCAAATTTTCCCCACAGACAAATGATCACATAGAGGTTAGAGGATGGATAGACTCAGTCCTCCCTCTAAACCACATCGAGTCTACCTTTACATGTCAGTCAGCTCCTAACTAGTGACCTATAAGTTGGTGGTCTCAGCCAACTACTTGCAGCTTGCCATTTGTGTTGGTGGTGTAGGTACTTTGTAAGTGTGAGCAAATTACAGAGTACTGATGTGTCATCGTGAAGGACACTTTCATTGATAGGCAGAAGGTAGGACAAACATCAGACACTTAGAAATACTCAAAGATGGTCCAGTGGCAATGCTAGGAAGAGGGCTTGGTTCTCCAGGGAGCTCTTCTTTTGTAAGGCTGCTGCCTCCAAGCTCAGATGAAAACCATGAGCTGCCAGATCTTCTGCTGGAATAACAAAATTACTGGGGGAGGAACCAAAAGCAAAACAAAGCAAAACCCCCAAATGAACCATTGTTCTGATCCACTGTTGCAGTTCCCATGGTCCTAAGTTTGCCTGCAGCAAAAGCACACATATATCAGTTCGATAATGTTACTCGCAGCCTGGACAAAAATACAAATAAGCCACACGGAGCAAGACATTGTGTATGCAAAATAAATCAGTATGCAGAAGCAATAAAATCAAAGACATGCTACTGACTGACAATAGTTTGCCCTGAAATATAAAGTAGGTCTGTCTGTGGGCACCAAGGAACATTCTTATTACCTTTCTTCCATCCTGCAGAGCTTTTTAGTAGAGCGAATACTGATCTTGCTCAGGCAATTTACATGAGCGGAAGTGTGACAAATGGGGACAGTCCCTACCTTGAAGTAACAGGTCACAGAAGGGAAGTTTAGCAAAAATAGGAACCATTAATAGTCATTCCATCTCACTCTGAGAAGTTCACTGATGTTTAATTAAAGCACTGATACGTTTTCGACTGACCTTATTTTCATACCTGATAATCAGTAAACTCATTGTCATTTTTTTACGATTGGTTTTGAACCTAGCTAATTAGAACTCTGTGGGTCAGCATCTAAGTTAAATAAAGACAAGGAGGAAAAGTCCAAGATCTTCAGATTTTATATGCTCCCTGTGAAGGCGAGTGGTCATCAAGTAATGACTCCAGCAGAAGGCTGAGCTGGCACCGATGGGTGATGTTCTGAGCACCAGCCATGCAGTGGGGACAGGATGTAGCTGAACCTCCATCTTTGTCAATCGGGGCATCAAAAATAGTTCAAACATCAGCTTTGTACAGCTGAACCCTTTGAACCCCTGAGGTGTACCAAGCAGGTTTGGAGAAGAGCAGGGCACAGATTTCATATAGCTCCTCGTTGCATCTGCAGTTAGCATGTGAGGAATGCATGAAAGGACAAGAGGAGCACCAGTTTGCAGCACTGGTATTTCCAGGAAGGAAAGATGACATCATCTGAGTTCAATAGAGGGCTCAGCTGCTCTTGGGACAGGCCCTAGACCATCTCCACCTCCAGCAGTCAGAATCACCAATGGTTTAAATGCTGGGGAGGAAACAAATAATTATAATACTTAGCACCTGGCTTGCACTTTGTGCATTGACAGCACTGCACAGCCATCAGCTAATGAACTGAACGAGGTGTTCAATTACACAGTGATTGTTAACGCTCAGTTAAAACCTACAAAACTGAGCACCAAATGGTAGAGCTGCAATTTCAGCTGGCGGCTTGTAGGCACTTCCTTCGTAATCGTGGATGGTGCTTAGCAATACTTAAAACAAACTATTTCTCCTCTTCCTCCAGCTTTTCCTGGTGTTTGTGTGTAATGGTCTGTTCTTAAATGAGCCTCTCCCTTTCTGGGAGCTTGTAAATCTTATGTTGTAAGACTCTGGGTATATGTGAGGTATGGTAGGCAGGCTGTTGTTTTTCTTAGGAGAAGGCTGTGTTGCAAGGCTTTGGCAAACCCATGATCCAAACACACACACAGAGGAAAACAAGTCCAGCCTGTAAAGTAATGAAAACATTCTGCAAACTCTTTATATCTAACATAATTGAAACCTGACCAACTCTTGAGTTTCTTTAAAATTTGACAAAACCGTCAGGACCTCTTTGATGCACACAGACATGCAGACACATGGTTATAATAGCCACATGATCAGCTGCAAAACTAATGGCTGAAGCATGTGATAAATTGCATTTTTTCTTCACCTATAGCTGCTTCACCCATATGTTGGCTATCTCCTTTGCCCTGCATGCAGTGATCCATTGCCATGGGGCTACCTTTTCCATGCTGCTTCTCCCCACAAGAGCTGCTTTGTGCCTTTCAATAGCCAGCCATAAATCTGCTTCTTCCTTTTTATCCTGGTAACATGACAGGAGTCCTCCATTCCCAAAGGCAGAAAATTCCTATTGCTGAAGAGTCCTTCCCCACCAATTCCCTCTGTGCTGCAACTGCTCCCAGCACCAAGCTTTTATTTCATTGGACGTGTGGGGCAGCCGGGGCTGTCCCTGTCGTGATGGCTTTAGCAAGTACATGGAACTCCAAGGACTTCCTCAGCAAGAGGGATTTGGTGTCTCCCATGGCTGCCTAAATCCAATTCTCATTGTCCCAGGGTGGAGGGGCGGGCTGTGCATATGATTCATCATGAATGTGCAGAGACAAATTAACTAATGTTCTTTCTCCAGATACTGCTGTTTAAAGAATCTCACACTTCTGTGTCTGCAAACATCATTTTATCCTCAATTTTATGACCTTAGATGATGAAACTGTTCAGAAGTGCAGCTTGCTGTTATTTCCTTCCCCTAATCCACTTTGCACTGAACTGACATTTTCCCCTTTTTTTTTGCTCTCGTTGCGGAGCACCCAGAGTACAAGGTCATTGGTGGGAAGCATACTGTTGTCTGTTTATGTGAAGAGGCTTTTTGATAACTTAAGAAGCAAAATAAGCTGGCTGATGTTACAAAGGTTAACAGGGGGCTTCACATCTGGGTGAACAAGAGCTCACTAGAAGAGGCTTGATGCCTCCAGCCATCACAGCAGCAACGTTTCACTCCTGCCAGCAGCTTGGGGACTCTTACCTGTCTCGTATGAAATGACCTTTATTCAGATCAGCCATTGCATTGCACCATGAACATGTCTGGTCTTTCTTTCTGGACACAGTGTGGAATTTGTAAGATGTTGCTTCAGCAGTTATCCACAAAGGATTGAACAAATTTTACAGTCACGGAAAGGAAAAGCAGTAGGAGCTGCCAGGTTTAAAAAAAGAAAGTAATTCTTTCTTAATTTGAACTACCAAATTTGACGGCAAATGTAACAAAGTGCAGGTACCCTCTAGCTTGCAGAGAGGCATTAGCAATATTTATGTATCCCTACTTTTGCAGACTCTGAAGACACACAGTGCTGCAGTCTGACTGAGATATCTGCATGCATCAGAGCCCTGCAAGACTTCAAAATATTCCTGCTGTAGTGAAATGTTTATGGTATTTGGAAGAAGGGAGAGAGACACAAAATTCCAGGGGTCTAATCCTGTCCCTGCTAGTGAATTACAGTGTGACTTTGGGCAACGCATTTGCCTTGCTTTTCTATTTGTGTTCAGCCTGTGTGACTGCAAAACGAGTGCCACAGGACTTACCTGTCTTCCGGATGAGCTGGCAGGGATGATGAATTCATCCCCAGGCTTTGCGGCTGCCTGGCAGTCCCTGGTCCCCTTTGTGCTGCCCTTGGAGCAAACCCCTGGAGCCCCAGCCACGCACACAGTCAGTACTGTCCCATGGCACTGCAGCCCTCACGTCCGGCTCCCTCCAGCCCCAGGCATTCACAGGGATTCGTTTGCTCCCCAAGGTTAGGTTTCCTTCCCTACCAGTAGTGCGGCTTTCCACACTCGCCTTGCACCGGGTTTTCCACACCAAGTCAAACTGGACAATGCTCCCACTCACTGATCATAGAAGGCTGCAAAGTGCACAATGTTTTGCCCTACTGCTATGCATACATGGCACAGATTATAAATATAATGCTGCAAAATCGTTCATTAATTAGTTGAAATTATATTAATATAATAATGGAAGTGATTTATTTTTTTCTCCTTTTGGCTGAGGGAATAAACAAGTATCCTTACAAGGATCTTTTACAGAACAAAGCAGAGGAGACGGTGCTTTTAATGAAATGTGTATACTTCTAAAATGCGCTACGGGTGCATATGCCAGCTAATAAACAAAGGCTGAAAATCTGTCTGATCAGCAAGTTTATGACTAGCTACTAATTAGGTGTATCTCATTTAGGAAAACCCACTTGCCTGCCTGAGTTTTGTTTGGGGGCAACAGGATGGGGACAAGGAGAAGGAGGCAGCTGTGCTGGAGGAGCAGCAAGAGTGATGAGACAAAGCAAGTTTGAAGCAAATCTCTCTCATCCTCTATCCCACACTTGAAGGCTAGACCCATTAGCATCCATTCCACTAAACTCTGTTTTTTAACCTTTCCCTTATCCATCCTGGAGTTGTCTCAGTGTCTGCCAGTGCAGCACAGGGAGAAGTCTCCATCAGAGATGAGTGTGTGATCAGAGACCAGCTGGACTTCCTATTGCAAACTCTGTGGGGCCGAGATCCAACCTGCTCCATAGGTGAGGCACCAACATGTGTTTAACACACAGCTGGAGCGGTTGTAAGGAAAGAAGCCCTAACTCTAGGTAGCTGCGAATAAAAGGAACACAGTTCACAGGTTCCAACCACAGTATACAGTAGTCTTAAAAAAAAAAAGTGATCTTTGTAAATGAGACTTTCTTGGCTACGATCATTAAAACAAATGGAAGCAAAGAGATAAATAATGAAGTAACCCAAGCAAATCAGACAACATAGCCTGTCTCACATCCATTTCAATCTGAAGTTCGTTTTGGCTCGTGCATCTGAGTCTGAGTGAGTTTTCTTGATTGATGGATGATAGCTCACATCCAGGTATTATTATTTTCTTCCTCTTTTTACACCCAAAGAGTTTTAGAAGACATAGTTTTGGAAATACCCATTGTCTGAGCCCCAAAATATATAGGTAGTTTCTAAATTGATTTCTGTAGACAGATGTTATTTCCATTTCATTTCACTTGAGAAGTTACCTGTTCAGTTATCTTTCTGGCTGTGACAAACAACAGTAAAATACCATGGCAAAATAAAAGAAAAAAAAAAAAAAAGCAAAAGAGCTGATGACAATTTTATACCTAGACAAACAGATAAAAATAAAAGCATGCACTTTCTCTTATATACCAAATTCTGCGTGAGACATCAGTTTCTCAGACAATGCTGAATACTGCAGCAGTAACCTAGAGAAGCATCTTCCCATTTGCTTAGTACGTAAATAATCCCCATCAGAGCATCCCCTCACATGCCCATGGTTAAGAACATGCTGAAGTTAGCTTTGCTGTGCAAGGTCAGTGCATGTTTTGCAGTCCTGCAGGCTAACCCCGTGAAATCTGGAAGCCTGGAAGGCTTGTCAAGGTGAGATGAGATTCCCACATGCAGGGACTCTGCTCCAATGCCTCTGATGCCAGCAGGGTGCACAGCACAGCTGTGAGTCTGCAGGGACTGCACGCAGCCTTCAGGCCCCCTACTACAGCTGGGAGAGTGGCAGAGCCCCTTTGGTGGCCCTGATAAAGACATAAGTGTGAATAAATTAAATAAGCAAGCTCTCATTAAGCGCTACATGGTCTGTATGGCCAAACAGGGACAGTGAGTGCTGGGAGCTAACACATGATGCTTTTGCTGTGATGAGCAGCAGTACCCAGCCTGGCTCCCACTGTTGGGGATGGAGGAGTGGCTGGCAGTGCCTCCACGTAAAGGATGGGGACTGGGTTTAGATGCCACACTTGGGCATCTTCCAGCCCTACTACAAAATACATCTGGTTTAGAGAGGGCTGAGGATTGCTTTCCTGGTCAGCAAAGGGGCAGGAAGGCATTTGTGGAGGTGACTTGACTGAATTCCTGCCAACAGGATTACACTGATGCAGCTAGGATAGCATGGCATTATTAATGGTGTGGTAGGGTTTGTAGAGCTTTGTGCAGGAGTCCTTTATTTATTATTCAATTCTAAATAAACAAAATAAATAAATCATACCACTTATACACTAGACTGGTAGGTGCAATTGAAAAGCAAAGATAGATGGATAATGTCACATTTTAGCCTAATAGCTATACAGCTTCGTATTGTTTACGCTGTTTGATGTTTAGGTGCACCTGTATCAGAATATTAAAAACATTTTTAAAAAAATCAGTAATTAAACCTGGATTTCATTATTATTCAGAGCATACAAATTCACAGGCCGGCTGTATTAAGCATGAGACAAATATCATACCGTATGTAATTGTACTCACACTAATTGCACATTCTGGCACACATTATGGGGTAATGATGCTTGAAGTTACCAAACAGTTCAAAGATCAAAGGCCAGGCAGTCAAAGATTTTAAAATAAAGACCCTGATTTGTGAATTTATGATAATGTGCTAAATTTGACCTCTTCCCCTCATATAAATGACTATATATAATTATATAATTATATCATAATTAGCCTGTAGTCCCACAGCAATTACAGAGTTATTCCATGGGTATCTAAGCCCTGATAAGGACGGCAGTACCTGGCATGTTCCCCTGCCTCCTGCTCTACATCTCTAACTGTCTATCGTCAGTTGCAAATGTAAAAATATCCTTTGCCATGGATTTCACCCAGGCTAGACTTTTATCTCTTGTTGCTGGTCCTGTTTAATTGGTAGTTTGCAGATATAGAAATTCAGAGGAATATTATTCATTCATCTTCAAAGAGCTGGAAGTCAGGAGAGGCTGGTAGGGCACCCAAGAAGCCTTGCAGAAGACTGAAATGGGAAAGCAGGGTTTTTATCACCTTCCTCATTCAGGAAAAGAGAGAGAGTAAGAAAGAGCAAAGCAGCCTGACCAGGAGCCAAAAGAAGATGATTATGTGGTTATCCAGAGGGATTCTTTCTATTACTTGAAAAATCAGAGTGCAGATTTAGAGAGACAGGTTGATGTGCTCAGGAAGATCAATGAATATGAGAGGTTCATTGGTGGCATATGCTTGGGTTTAGATGTAAGTGACAGCTTCAGAGGTGGTGACAGCAGAAGGAAGGAAAAAGTTGATGGTCAGTGGGAAGCCCTGGGGTCTGCACTCACAAACACAGCACCTTTCTCCCAGTGAGAAGAAGCAGCACCAGGGCCTTGAAGCAGAAATATTGGATGAGATTGCAGCCATAAATGTCAATTTCAAGAAAATCACTGGAAACAAGCACACCTGAGAGAAGCTCAGTGGTGCCCTCAGAAACATGCAAAATGCAAACAAAAACCTTACAACTTTCTGAGAGGCAAGAGGTTTTTCCAGTGTAACTGTTTGCTCACATGGTTCTTTTCTCATGGAAACCCTTGTCATGAACAGTTTTAAGATGCTCTCCCGTTCTTTGCAACTCCTTCATTTACCTTGGTCTGCAGTCACTTCAACACACTCATCCAGCCCATTGTCAGGCAGCAAAAGCTTGGACCCATTCTTCAGCAGAAAAGACTGTTCATCTGTCATGCATTGATAGAGTGTGCTGCTGAAGATAGAAGGACTAGAAATATTTTTGTTGGCAGAGAAAGTGAGTTAGGAGCAATAAAGATAGCCAGGAACTCTGGAGCACCAACCTCCAGATGCATCCAGGGTCATCAGGAAAAGTATATCAAATATGTTAACATAGATCTGGAGCCAAGAACTAATTTTAAGGAGGAGTGGAAGATATTCTTGCCGGTTCAGTGATCATTTTAAAGCAACTGAGGCAGTTTCTAACATTATGGAGCCGTTTGCTTGTTTGTTTCACCTACCATCTTTTGCAGAGGCATTCATATTTCCAGAATCTGGAAACTAATTTTCCTAATGGTTAGCGGAGTATAGGAGTTTCGGTCTGTATCTTATATCTTAATAAGCCGTGACTGTGTGCAATGAAATAAGTAAGGCACACACTTCATGGCAGTTTGCAAATAAATTTTGTGATATCCACCAATGTGATTCCAGAAAGTTAAATGTGGTTGCAGATTTAAATATGAATGGGTTGTTTTAGGAGTTCTGTAGAAGATCCATTTTTATGTATTTTGTTATCAAGTCCACAAACACTAATGGAAGCTTCAAAGCAAATTGGAGCAGATTCAGTAGTGAGCATCTGACCTGACCTCTGTTTATTCCAAGTTGCCTTTATAGCCTTGTTATGGTTGCATTAATTTTCAGGTTCTTTTTGGCTTAAATATGGAGGGCTCTTTGGAAAACTGCAAAAAGAAATATATTTTATATTGGTAAACACAAGATACACATCTGAAGTGTCAAAATGAGATTTTTAGCATTCTATGTTAAATCTAACGTATAAAAAATAACTAATCAGACAAGCAGAAATCCAATTAAATATTACTGTAAAAAAATAGAATCAAAGGGTGAAGAGGTGAATTTGTTTATCTATTTTGTTTCTTGTCTCATCAGAAGAAAAACTTCTGTAGTGGATTCAGACAGAGGGCATAATGATGGTGGGGCAGAGGAGAAAGCAGTGGAAGAAATAGCCATGGTTAGGTCCAGAATCACAGTCCAAGTGATTCAGCAGTACCCAATTTCAGGGTATTCAAAACGTAGACACTGGATTGGGGGGGGATACTAAAAGCTTTTTAAAGCAAATCATTTATTAAAGTGTTTATGCATATAAGAATAAATGTGTACAAGAGAGATATATGTATATATAAATACATATTTGTACATGTGTATCCATATATTCACGGGAGCATACCTGTGGATGTAGATCTGTACAAAAGATAACATTGACCTCGCATTCAGGAGTAATGTCATCAGTATGACCAACCGTTCTGTAATGAGACAGTAGTTGAGCAACATAAACTGCAAAGGGTTCAAAAGCCAGGGAACTGATATAAAAATTAGAAAATTAAGACTAATCAGGTTATTCAGACAGATCTATTGTATTTCATTCAAAGTGCAGTAAACATATGGATTAATCAGCCAATAAGACCACTGAGGAAAAGACTGTGGCTCATGCTCTGGAACAAATGATTTCTTTTAATTTTTTTGCGATTTCTACTTGTTCATGGACAAGAAACAAATATTTATATGACTAACTGACCAACTGGCTGGTACAAGTTTGAAGTGTGGTTCCACTGATCATTGCTGATGAGTTTTTCACTTTGTTCTTTATTTATTTTGAGGACAAATTGTGGTAGTTAATTTATACAGTGGAATAATAAGCCCATGTAAAGACTTATAAATCCTAAGACCTGCTCAGCAATCCCTATGGCATTTCTCACAGTCCAGTGGTGCATGAGTTCTAGGTAAGCATGGTCAGTGCCCTCCATGGCCTGTGCAGGGCTTAAATGTGAGTGCCTATTTGTGCAACAGCATTTTTAGCTCAGGTTCTGGGGAACCTAAGCTGCTTCAGTCCTTCAAAAACAGGGCACCCTCCTGATTTCAGATTCTGGGGTATTTTTGCCAAGCCACTCTAAAGGAGATGCAGCAAGGCAATAGTTCATATAAAGTGTTGGTAGCTCCCAAGAACATTCAGGAACGAGGTCAGAGAAGTGATGGTGTAAACAACAGCTTTACCCTTACACCTTGCTCTGGGAAATGCTTCTGTAGGGGCACAGGCAGGATTGCTGCTGTACCTCAGACACCCTTGGTCACAGCCTGGTGTACTTGGGCTCTTGGTGAAGAGGATTTGCCCTGGAAACCACCTGTCATGACCTACAGAAAGGCATGATGTACTCAGCTGAGGTCGTCTTTGAGATTATCCTACAGGGAAATGGACAGATGGGATTTAGCGCAGAGTTGTGCAAATGAAGGAGACAAATCCAGGATAACTGTGAGCTGGGTAGGATGGTATAGAGGTGCTGGAAAAGAGAGAAAAAGAGTCGTTCTCTGGTTCATCTGCCGTGGTGTGGTTATGCATTCACAAGTGTAAAAATGTTAGGGAGGAGTTAGCAAACTGACATTTGCAGGCACTGACGTGCAATGTAATGGCTGCAGAACAGGCCTCTTTTGTTTGCCAGCACAACCCCAAAGCCACAAGGACAGAGGAGAAGGAAGAAAATGCAGGTCTCTCAGCATTGTCTGTATTTAAACAAAAAAATTTCACTTCACTTAAATCTTCCTTGGGAATACATGAGAAGGAGTAGTTCTTCAGCAAAGGATGCTGTCTCAGCCTTATATAAATACCTGTAGAGTTGCTCAAATAGTTCATTAGTACTTTATGAGCTTGTGTGCTTGCATTCCTCACTAGCTCTAATTGCAAGGATTTTGATTCGTACTGCATCCGACCGGAGCAGGCTAACAGATTCTCTGCTCTGTTGCCCCATTAAATGAGGTGTTACTGTATTTGACTCAAGCTGAAAAGGATCCCTTCCCATTTAGTAAAGATACCAGCTAGGGCTGACCTAGCTGGGGACAGATTTCCTTCCAAATCTCAAGAAGTCCTCCTGAATATGAGATGTTAATTGTGGCAGGAATTAAGGATTAACCAGTCATGGCTTCAGGTTACTATTGGGAACTGAAATCAGGATTACAAAGGAAACTGGGCCATGCCCTCACAATGCTATTACCCCAGTTCTTGAATCTAAAAAACCTTAGAAACTCATCCTTGGTGACCAATAAAAACTAGTCTAAATTGTGCTTACTGAGGCCTGAGGAAAAGAGTCATAATTGTGCAGCCATAGTTTGGACACCTTTCAAGACAGAAGATAACATCAAGGACAAGAGAGTGAAATTTGGCCCTGATTTATACCCTCTGCAATCTTAGTAAGTGTCAAAGCTCTAGCACTGGCTGTACAGCAGGCCACAACCTCATCTCCAGCCCAGGAGAGACAAACCCCACACCAGGAGCCAGCCACTCATGCCTGGAGTCACTGCAAAGAGAGCAAATATAGTGCAAAGCGTTTCCCCTTGGGCAATGAGAGAGCCAGATAAAGTCCTTGTGGAGTTCAGCCTCAAACCTGGGTTAACTGTTAACCCAATTAATGGTTGCATCCCCTGCAGACAGGTACAAGGCTATATTCTGCTCCCAGAGGGTGAAATCCAGCTCTAGATCTCCCACAGCATCTACTGAAGGGCTCAGTGTGAGGGTGATGCAGTCATTCAAGTTCCAGGGATGGGGAGAGATGCTCAGATGGGCTAAATATTGATGATGGTGTGAAACCCCGCACCTGACCCCAGAATACAAAGCCAGATGGATGAATGAGAAGAAAAAGAAATCCTGTGGTTGAAATTTATGACAAGGTAGCACATACTTAATAACCAATTAAAGCCAAGATTTATTGGGAGCGAAATTTCATTTGTATTATAAATAGAACTAGAATATACTCTTACAGAAAAAAAACAAAACATCTTAGCATTTAATATTGTAAAAGGCAAAGTAATCTAATGGACCCTAAATGTTAATGGGTGTAAAGATTTACACTTTAATTGCATTTTTAAGTCATCTTATTTTGCAGTTCTCTTTTTTTCTGTGTACACAGAAATCAACAACGTGCTGCAACATTATACTTAGTAGTGGCAAGAGCGACTTAAGGAAACCTGTTATTATAGCCAAGATCAGTTTATTACTTATAAATCCTCAGAAACATTTTAATTGAAATGAGCAGTGGACTTTCACTGACCTTGGCTGTATGTATGTGAGACCTTCATAGCAAATTAAGCTGGTGAAAAGTGTGTATGTGGGAAGCCAAGAAGGGAGGGAGTGGTAACAAGACAATTTCTATTTGTAAAGCCAACAAATAAACTATATTAGATTTAGGGATTTGCTTTATGGCAGGGGAAAGAAAAATCTAGCAAAGGCTGAAACATGAAATTACCTCTGATAAAATTAACAAATGATAATATTGTATTTGTTAATGTTTTATCAGCTATAACCCAACTTTGGGATGATATCTGAGGTTGGCATTTTAGGGCCTGCTTGCATAGCATATAGAAATGCTACAAACTTCCCAGAAACTGATTCCTGTGCTCATAAAATTTCTCTTCCAGTTCACTTCAAGAGTTACAGTTATAGATGAATCTATCTCATATTACATTTGAAAAAATAAATGTGCACTAAAAGTAATTAAAGCATGTTGGTTCATGAATAATACACCATTTTACTACTATTTGCAGAGTATAATGAGACAAGCTACTAAATTGACAATGAATGCCCTATTATGTGATTGCCAACTCTTTTATAAGATATTGAACAGATTCATTTATTCTATCATCTTGTGCATTATCAAGCTATTGCTTTTTAATAAATTAATTTCTCCTGTGTCTCCAGAGCCTTACTTTGAAATCTGGCTGAAGGCATAAATGAAATTAATTCTGTGGTCTGAGTTTAACTACCAGCACTGGGTGACTTACAAATACCGCATCGCAGTTGGCAGCCACCGCACAAGCAGATTTCTATTGCGTGGCCACAGCAGCAGTGTGTTAGCCCCAGTGGAGGGGCTTGGTTGCAATGGGAAGGGATGCCTTTTAATAGCCAGCTGTCAGAAACAGTCGCCCCTGCAGGGTAGG
Organism: Neopsephotus bourkii; assembly: GCF_033783945.1. Taxonomy (NCBI): domain Eukaryota; kingdom Metazoa; phylum Chordata; class Aves; order Psittaciformes; family Psittacidae; genus Neopsephotus; species Neopsephotus bourkii. Next base: position 75,618 of record NW_026902278.1, read on the forward strand.
GCTCTCTGACAGCTCTTGTTTATCAGGGGCTGTCTTTGCCAGTCATGCCCCTTCCCCTGCCCTTCACCCCCACCCACTAACACGCCGTAAATTGACCTTTTAATTGTTCAGCAGCCTAAACCTGGTGACACCATTCATTGACTGTAAAGCAGCACTTAATCCCTGGTAGGGTGATAGTGTCATTAGGAAAGTAATGTGATTGCGGGGAAGAATCTCCCATCTCGGCTGCAGCTGTGTTGAAGGAGAGGATTATCCGTGAGCCCTCGGCTGGAGCTGCAACAACATGTAACGTCCATGCAGCCCGATGCTGCAGAGCTATTTCTCTCCATGGTAAACAACTTCTAATTGCTGCTGTTGACAGGACTCACCATGTATAACTAACCCTGCTGCAATGTTATTATTTCTGAAGGGAGCCTTTCTCCATATTTTTAACAATAAGTCTGACAGGTGTCATATTAAAAACAGGGCTTAATTCTAATGCAACTATTCCCACCCGCCTTTCTCTTTTCATTTTTGTGCCTCTGTAATGCATGAATTTCTCCTGCTCATAAAGATTAAAGGAACAGCTTTGCTGGAAGGAAAATACTTCTGGTTTGTTTGTAGTCCAGGTACATTCGAGATGGTCTCCCTTTCTCATCTCTTCTCCAGCCACACTGGCTCAGTGCTGGGAGGGAAAGAGAGGGAGAGAAATAAAGCCTTCCCTCCGATGAGAGGTAATTCAGGATCCATTGAAGTGAAATTTCAGACTTCTTTTGAACTGTGACCCGCGGTCGCCGGCCGGGTGCTCCGTGGGCTGCGCAGCCTGTGATGCATTGCTGACTGCTGTCCACCAGAGACCAAGCCCAGGCCAGCAGTTCACTTACAAGTTTACACTGGATTTAAGTCAAAATGCTAAAATGCTGGTGTTCAATCACTGCTAACTGTGTGCTCGGCAGACAGCTCCCAGCAGACTCTGTGCTTGTAAAATCCAATACGCCACATAAAGTAAGGGTTTATGGAGGTGCAACGGGTTTAGAAGCCTTTTTTTTTTATTTTTTCTTCTTTCCCCCCTGCTTGGTTTCTTGTGATGCTGCTTTTCACATGCTGGGACAGCTTCAGCTGCGTCCTGCACATAGACCAGGCAGCAGCACAAAGCATAGAAGGCTGCGTACATCAAGGCAGCACCCATCTCCAAAACCTTCCCCATATCTTCTGCCCTTCCTCTTAGGCTGCCTGCAAAAAGCAATGTCCATTTTAAGGCCATTAGTTACATGTTGACGGGATGATCAGAGTCGGGGCTGGCGTGGCTTCCATGCCCTTGCTGTCTTTCTCCTTTTGCAAAGAGCTGACACATTTCACGCCCGCAAGCGCCACACACATTTCTCAATCCCCACTAAGAACATTACAGAGCTGCTCAAACTGCCACTGTTAAAGGCTAATGCCAGCTCAAGGGAAAGAGTGCTTGCTTTGCCCGGAGGGATCATGGAAATCCAATGTACAAAGCCCCTAATTTAGACTGTGCTCGCATATCCACGGGCACTGCACCAGACCCGCGTCAGGTTTCCATATGAACAATGCGCATAGTGCAGACTTCAGTCCCAAAGCATTGAGCTTTTATAACAGGTCTTTCAAAAGGGTGAAAATAACCAGCCAAAATAATCTCACTGGGCATTTGGTGATCTGTTCTGTACCCCCTAGGGTAGATGATTTTCTGGGGCTATAAATATTTTATAATATAAAATATATTATTTCTTCCTCTTTTTTTCTTTTTTCTTTTTATTTTTTTTTTTATAAGCAACTGCCCAGCAAATTGATAAGAGCCCTTTTTAATTAGATAGTGAAGTTGTATGGGTAATGTTCTATATAAAAGGTCTATAAACCACAGTAGAATTAATAAAATGACTGCTTCTCGTTTAATTCAGATCCGCAAAAGGAATCCGTATGTCTTGCTTTGGTCTGTTTGTAGCACTTCTCTCCACCACACAGCCATGAATTGATTAAAATCACATTCCTCACTTAAAACTGGAGCCCAGTTGTTAAGAGATACTGGATAGTAATTAAGGTCTGTGCACAGACACGTGAACTCCCATAAAAAAAATACCAAAAGGAATCATTGTGCATTGCTTGGATTATATGCAAACACAGCTCATGTTGACAGCTACCTCTGGATGACTCCATCAGTACACACTTTATCTCCAGCTGTCCAAGTAATTTTCCCAGGATTTTGCCCCTCTTTTTCACTCCTCTCCACACAGATGGATTAGAGCAACAAACGGTTTACATGCTGCACATCATTAGCTATCCTCCCTCACTACCCAGCAGATAACAACTGGGCTCTATCATCAGAACATTCATAACACCTTGACACTTTTACAACTATGCTGTTCTCTGCCAGAGCAATCTTCTCTTTTAAAGCATGAAGCTAATTCATGAAACACCCGTTGGAAAGTACTCTGCAAACGCAACAGAGGTGGGGGAGAGAAGAAAAAGCACAGCCCAGAAAAGGCATCTAGTAAATAACATAGTTAGCACTGTAAAATATAAAAATCAAGAGAAAAGCAGCATATTCTTTCTCTCCCTGAGCTGTCTCTATATTTTCCCATGCCTCCATCCCACAGTGGAGGATATCAGGAGACAGGCATGCAACTGTGTGCCATATTTCAATGCTTCCATCACTGTGTCATCTTCAGTGCCTGGCATCAGCATGGGTCTCTGTGGTTGCAGGCTGAAGCAGGCATACACGTTGTCTGTGAAGGTCCCTGTTCGGGAGGTGTGCTCCTGGCAGTGGCTTGGCTGCTTCCCCTGGGGATGAGTTTCTCTAAGGAACCTCATTTCAAAGGGTTTGCTTCAGGGATTTGGTCAGTAGTGTGTTTACTGTTGGGTATTGCCAACAGTTTTCCTAAACTTCCTCCAGTCTCAGGACATCTTGACTCTAATAAAAGATTTGTTAATAAAACAATGTATTCCCTGCATAGGCTGGGATCCTGCTTCAGAGACCACAGACATGGACTTACATTTAGAACAAAAGAGAATCCTACATCAGTGACTGTGGATGGAAATAGTTTTTAGCAGCATTTTCCAGGCTTCTCAGCATGCCCCCCTGCCACCCCAACCATACATTTTAATGTATAGTACATGCTTGTTTAAAAAAGAAATACATAAGGAGAAAGAGTAATTACCGTAGCTTAAATTCAACCTGATAAGAAGGGCTTGCACAGTCTGAGCAGCTGTTCCACTGCCATTCAGATTATGAAAATATAATCCTAGAGAACCTTGTCAAGATAAATACAGAGCATGAAATGTATAGGCAATTTTTCCCCAGCCACATATAATGATCAATTCCAAAGCCACAAGTGATACCAAAGGACAAAATAAGATCTGTCTAGACTTTCTCACTTACAAGATATTGATCATTCCAATGGTAAACTGGTTAGTATAAGTGTGTTTGGCTTGAAAGGTCATGAGCTTAACACCTGACAAGGAGTTATTCAACCTTGATGTAAGTCAAATTATTGCTGTATTGCTGGAAAGTCTTTCTCTAATAAAAATCCCTACCTGGTCTGAGAATATCTGAAATTTGTCTTTCAGATGTCAAAAGAAAAAGGGGGAGGGAAATAAGAAGTCAGGACTTGGTATCGGTTTGTGCTGGTTCACCCTATGTATAATTTGGAAGTAGAGGTCCCAGTGGTCAGCTGCTTTCTGGGCAGACCATGGCAACATCTGCTGCATGGACAGCAGCAGAAGCTGATACTGATTGAAATGGCTCCTCAACTCCCCTAAGGTCTTCTGGTGGCTCTTCATTTCCAACAAGGGGGTCTGACTGCTCACCTACAGATCACTTGCAGATCCAGGGCATATATATAGGGGCAAAAAACAATCACATGGGACACGTTGATGTTGGAAGGAAAGCAGAGGGGAGAGGCCCTTCTGCATGTGGGTGGGAAATGCTTTGCAGCCTCGCTCTCCAATGCCTCCCCTTCAGAAAGTGCTGTGGTGTTTGAGCAACGCAACAGAGGCACAGTCCTTACCCAGCCGCCTCCTTTTTTATGGGGATAACTTGTGAGTGCTTATTAGGACTATTAGGAGCTTGATGTAAATTTGCTGGATCTTCTCCAAGCCCTATAAATACCTGATCTATTTTGCTTTATTCAGTTCTTTTTGTTTTGCTGATATGATACTAGTTAAGGTTAATGGGGTTTGCTTTAATATTAGACACAGGATCACTTAACTACCTTTAATGAACACTGGAGTCAATCTATTGTGAAGTAATTCACACAGACATTGCCTCAGGTAAATCAACCGGAAAAATGTAAGCCACTCAAATAAATAAATCTGACCAGCTGTAAATGTGCCAAATTTTACACCAAAATATATTTGAAAGCCAATGACTTAAACACATCCAGGATATTAAAATTGAGGCTTTGGAGTCTGTTTCTTTTCAGCTGCTTTTCCTTTTTAGTGTCCCCTGCACACATCCCTCCTGTGCTGAAATCAAGCTGAGAGTACAAGAAAAATTATTTTCACAAGTGTTTCTAATATAAGCAAATGTTCTGCAGCTTTGTGCCATTTATTTAGAGTGAAAATGGTAAAAAAGAGGAATAAAACAAAAACCCATCAACCTTTTTTACGCTGGCCATCTCAACATAGGAGAGGGAAAGACAAAGAGGATGATAGAAAGTGGAGAGAAAGAAAAAGAAAGACAAAGAAAGAATAAGATAAAGAGTGAAAGAAAAAGAAAGGAACAGAGAGAAAGTAATTTAATCTGAGTTGGAGAAAACTGTGACAGTGAATTTCTAGAAAGGGTAATGTACTAGTAACAGTAACTATTTATTAACCAGAAACAGGAACCAGAGGAACCTGACCAACTCAATGAAGTTAAGGGGGTTAGCTTGCTTCAGACTAATAAAAAACTATGTTAACGTTAAGAATGCTTTTACCTCATAACACTGAAATAGCTGTGTATGGAGGAAAAACATCTCCCAGATATTCTTTGAAGGAAGGCAGGCAATCTCTTTAAGTACTGAGTTCTCATAAAAGCATGCAATATTTCAGCAATAAGGAATGACAGGGTGTTCATTATCGGTTATTAATGTTTGCCTAAATGGAGTACAAGGCCCAGGCCTTTGGGGGAGTGCAGAGCTCACAGTGTTGCTTAATTACCACCTCTGCTTAACCCAGCAACACCAAACTCTGATTCAAAGCTCTGCTGTTGTATACTGGCTGTATGTAAGTATAAGAGTAATAATACATAAGTATAATTCTGTTTGGTTCTGAAAAAGGAAATATAATGCATTTGCGAAGGCTGTTGCACAGGTGCCAGAAGTTAATCAGTTTTTCTCCTCAGATGAACTTCAGATAACACAGGGAATTTGACTGTAAGCTTCTCTTCAACTTGCAAACGCTTTGACCATGCCACTAGTTTTCACACATTATGCTATACCAGTGTCTGGTCCATGCAGCACAGACTGGACATAACTTCCAGGATATGTGAAGAGAGGTGGTGTTCTTTCTGAAATAGCCCTTTTATTTTAGTCCACCAAAGGTTTCAGCACAGGAGCAAGCTCATTAGGATATGCTGGCCTTGGAGAAGGGGCGTTCTGCAGATAGTAGAGAAAGACAAATGAGCAGGATTATTTACTGAAGACTGCTGCTACACAGGTGATGCAGCAGGTGTAAAGTAGGTCATATATTCTTTACTGCAGCTTTAGGAAAGACCGTGGCATCAGGTAAGGAAGTGGTCAAATAGTGAGTGGCTGAGTCTGTACTTGGGCAGAAGCTTGAAGGATGCCAAGGTCTTTGGGAAAAAGAAAAAGCCTTCATTTTCTCTGTTTAAAGCCAGGTTAGCTAATTCACCCTAAATCTGAGTGCAGTGACTCCCAGGTTCCCGTTGTCCACTGAGAAGAATTTAACTTCACAGATTGAGACTTAACTTACAGATATTTCAACCCTTATGTGCAGAGAATGCAGAACATCACCTACCTGAGAGGTGCTTACACTAAATTAGAATTAGTTGTAAACTCAAAAACATAAAGTCAAACCAAATTGTAATATGTTACTGTAAAGTACAGATCTCCTACTTGACAGCATCATAATTCCTTATGTAAGTGTGGTGGGGTTTTTAATGGGAAGATGCTATAGCTACTTCTTCCAGGTGAATGTGTGCCTTGACTTTAACACCTATTCAACAGCTAATCAAATGCATAATGATTTCAGACAAAAAAATTCATGGAAGGCAAACTGTTAGCAATAAGTTATAAGCAATAAAAGTTTCTATTAACAATGTATCCTATTTATTTGTTTATATTCTGTCTACAGAAAATGTGATGCTGAAATGGGGATGACTTATGACAACCTTCTGGAATGAAGACAGCTACAAAGCACAAAATACAAAAAAATGAACTCAGAACTCAGAAAGAAACAAGAAAAAAACAGCGTTTTCTTGGCATCAACAAGAAGCTCTTTATTTTTCCTCAAGTTTTCTTTTCTAAAAAAAAAAATTTGGAATTAAGACTTTGCAGAAATGATACAAACTTTCTCTTTAGATTATGATATTCAAGCATGTTGTTTTATTGAATTTAAATTGTTAGAAAAAAAAAGATATTTGGAAGGGGATACTGTATCAGCAGAACTGAGAAACTGTGAACTTTCAAAGAAAAAACCCAACTCCTTAAAACTGTGAACTGAGAAATGGATGGAAATACCATTTAAACCCCTGATTACACTCTGTGTGTTCTTAAAGGAGACATTCTCATCTTTGCTAACTCTACAGTATTTAGGGAATGGTTTACAACATATGTTTTTAGTATAATCTTTTAGGAAAACAAAACCCAGAAAGATTTAATTAGCTGTGACTTTACCATTTCTGTTCAGATGTCTCCTTGCACCTTCTTTTTCCTGACAGTGCAGATGTATTTGCAGCCAGCAGTCAAGAGCACGAAAGATTTCTTTCCTTAATAACCTTTTCATTTGCCACACCCAGTAAAATCCTTGTAGGCAAAAAAAAAAAAAAAAAGAATCAACACAGCTACCATCTCCCAGTCAATACCTAAAGCCTAACAGACAGTAATTATCAAAATAGAGGAAATCCCATATTAGGCTAAGTACCTACCCTTCAATCAAAACAACAGAAAATATCTGCAGCATTGCTTTTCTAAAATAAGACAAAAGATGCCTCCTTGGGTTACACTTTGAACAGGCTACAATCAAAAGAAAGAGAACCGAGACTAACTAAGCCCCAGGAAGCCGCATTGTCCCTTTAACCCGCAGTATTCCCCATTTCCCATTAGTACTTAACATTTTTCACTATGTTGTGACTGCTATTATTTCATTTAACACTGGTTAATCTGTATCTGAGGTATATGGAAACCCTCTAGATGATAAGATTGGACAGGTTCCAGTGTTGGCAGTTTTCGAGCGTGCACACACTCGTGTGTTTTGATCCTTCCAGGAGCTCCCTGTTATTTGGACTGCCTGCCAATTCGTTCTTGGATCAGCCTCTCGCTCAGCTCCCACAGGGCTGCAGCCGTCGCTTCGCCCTGCGCCTCCTGCGACGGCAGGCAGCGGCAGCAGTTGTTGAAGTACATCCCTCCCAGGCCCTCCAGCTCCGCAGCTGTGGCGCAGTACACAGTTGTGGCCGCTCCTTGTTGCTGGAATTTAAAAAAAGAACAAAAAATGAGATATAGAGAAAAAAACACCTATATAAATATAGATAGATATTTTATCATTGTCATGTTAACTGCAGTCCTTTGAAGCTGTGTCTTAGGAAAGCGCCGGTGTAAATCATTGCAGTTGGCAGGGTAACCTGCCTGGGAATAAGGCTGAAATCCTGCTTAGGGTGCTCCCTGCCTGCCTGTTGGGCACTCAGTTGCTAAACACCTTAGTGAGGACTTTTTTCCTTTTCCTTTCCTCTTAAAAAAAGACAATCCTGAACCACAGCCCTGGTCTTGGGTCTTTTGGCCCTTCTCAATAAACAACTGGTTGGCAGCAGGGTAAGTCTGACCTAATGTAGCAGGGCAGGGTCTGCCCAGGCAGCTTTCAAAGTCAGAGCAGTTCAGCCACTCAAAACTCTCTGGTTTCTTTCTGCAACACAGACAATACTTACCATACACCCTGGGCATACCCTGCTTCCTAATCCTGACGGGCAATGCAGGCTGATATATGTATTTTGTTTGTTTGGGTTTTTTAAACCTCTTGTAAAAAATTAACCTGGGCACTCCAATTAAGACCTATCATGTAAAGTGCAGTCGGGAGTGGTGCCAAACCTGCCCACATATCTTTGATTAACAGTTTCACTGTGGCAGTTGTCACCGCTGCCTTGTACAAACGTTCATCTGCTGCAGGCAGAGAAAGGTTCTGATTTCCCAGAGATGCAGGGCTTTCCAGTGTTTGGAGTTTTTTTGTTCTGTTAACAACCCTTTCTTATGTCTTCTAATACTTTAAGAAATGGAGTAGAAGTATTGAAGGCTTTTGTGGATCAGGAGATCTTTTCCTTTTCCTCTTTTCCTTTCTTTTCCTTTTTCTTATCAAGTGAGTTGTGTTCAAACAGGAAGAATGTGTTTTTCCAAATTTCTCCAACAGAAACCTGGAGACTGAGGCCACAGGGCTGGGATGAGCACCCTGGCACTGGTGATGGGCTACTCCCTGGCACAGATTAAAAGTGTAGTGCCAGAATAGCTGTAAAGGAGGGTCAGAAGCTACTTTACTTCATAAAATCCAATTAAAAATAATAGGTGAGAGCATATAGCAAGACACAATACTAATGTAAAACTGATAGTTTATCTGGCATCTTATGATTATTTATGTACATCTTAGTCCTCTCTGTGGTAACTAATTATGAGCTGATAGGAATCAGAATAAAGAGGCTGCCAAGTATGATTGAAAAAGTAAATGAAGAGAAATTAGATGTTGCTACATTAGGATAATTTAATGGGGAAAGAGAATAGGCTTCAATCTCTTGTGGTTTTCCTCCAGTCCTTTCTTTCTGGCCTTTCATTGTCACAACCAAGAAAACTCAGGGTGCTGGTAGGGGGTCAACCTGCAGAAGACCTCTACTCTGCATTCTCATCCTTCGAGGGAAGCAAGCAGTTTAAAAAGCCCTGCCTCTCCTTGGTTGAGGCATCTCAATTTTGTAACAGCACAGGAAGGCATATTTGTTTGCAAGACATACATTTTTCTCAGAAGATGGGATTAAACTGATAATGATGACTTTACAGCTTAGAAATGATCTCCCATCACAAGGCAAACCAAAACTGTCTGCATTAAGTATTTTGAAAGGCATATATTTATCAAGACCAAAATAGTTTTAAAGTTAGTATAATACATAGTAATCCTCTTATTAAACCAGTATCTTTTTTAAAAAAGAGAAAGTATCTTAAAGGCAGTATGAGAAATGGAATAGAGTTCTACTAAAAATAATATTAATAGAGAACAATAAAATTCCTATGCTTATTTTAAGTATCCTATAAAGCTCCACAGCACAGGTATGATCACTGTATTCAGCTATTTAGAATGATTCAAAGCCCCTAAAGATTATCATTAGTTTTTTGCAAGCAATTCAACTGGACTTTTATTAGAAAGGTAAAATTAAACTAAATTGCTCAATGCAGAGTGAGAGCCCTTAAGCTATTGCTGAAAAGCATCCATCCAGCCAAGCTAAACTCAGGCTAACTCTAATAGAATTCAGCTAATTCATAAAATGGAAGTTTATCAGAGAAGTTTAAAATCCAAACCAAACAATAATTTATCTTTTTAAATGAGTCAATTTTGCCGACTTTTAAACAAAATTCTCAGCAGGCAGGAAAACGCCCCACAGTATAACAGCAGTGCTTTATACCTCGCACAACCTAGACTTAAAAGAAGAGAATAGTTTTCCCCATGTGAGCGTAGGATATTTACTTTAAGCGATAAAAGATTATGTGGCTGGAAGCCCAAAGCACTTTATCTTGTGATGCCTCCAGTGTTTCACTGAGAACTGGATGTAAGCAATGTGCCATTTGCTTTTTGGCTGTGTATATCCTTACTTCTTTCTAAATGTTTCAATCGTGTTGGCTGTTTTGGAAGAAGAAAGTTCAATGGTTCTATCATTGAAGAAAAAATACCTTTTCTTATTGCTTAAGAGAAACGCAGTCATGTTTATCCCTTCGTTGACAGAGGGTAAAGCTTTAATATCTCAGAATAATGGACAAACTCATCAAGCCTAGAAGCTTCCTTCAGACGGCAAAACTACAAAGCAGAAGGTAAATCCCAGATTCTCAAAGCCATTTAAGCATCTAATTTCTTTTGTTGAATGTGAAGTAGTTGCATTCAGACACTTGAGGATCTGCCTAAGTGACTTGCTCATGGACAGATGGGAACGAGCGTCACAGAATCATGGGGATATGTCAGGAGGTCTCTTGCCCAACCTCCTGACCACAGTGGGATGCCTAGGAGCCCTGCATATGTCATGCAGAACTGGAAGGTCCTCAAGGGACAAATTCCTCCTTTGCATCTACCACTCAGATACCACAAACCTCCGTGAAGAGCCAGAGCTGCAGATAACTGCAAAATGCCTGCACTGCCAGCCATGTCAAGCTAGGCTCAGAAACTGCTTAGTTTCTCACTAAATATTATCCCTCATGAACACAGTCTTTTGAATGATATCTTTATATGTTGGGCCTTACGACAGTTTCATAACAAGTTTTAATTTTTTTGCTCATCAGCTTTCCTGTTCACATATCATCAGAATACGACAGCAGAGGATGTTAGGGAATCTTAATTAGTAAACAATTCCATACTGCTGATACAAGATGAAACATTCTTAAACCGATAAAAAGAGCACTTTAATCACTGTTGAATGACTTTCAATGCCAAGCGGTTTGTGCCATGTCAGAACGTAATTTGAAGAAGATTAGAGTACTATATAAAATAATTAATGTTAACAACAAAAAATGTCTTAAACAATGAGCCTGTCAGTTGTCACAGGCTCTCCGTGATCTATTGTGATTAATGCCCCCCTCCCAACAATCTCAACTGATAAACAATGCTAAAAGCGCTGGGCAACCTAAACATTTCTTTTCCATACGTCAGTCAGTTGTACAGGGTGCTAATCACCGGAGCTGGGGGTCAGCCTTCTTTAACCTGCAACAAAGGCAGCGGGTTGCAATGATGAATACACAGGATAAAGAATTTGTGAGAAGCCCAACTGAATCTTTAATCATGCCTCAATGCCATTTCCGATCCAGCCAAACATTTGAAAGCTGCGAGGCAAGCAGCACGCTATCAATCTTTCTAGCGCACGTAAAATTACCCAAGAATCTTGTTTTGGATTAAGTTGAAGAGTGTCTTAGTAATAAGGGTTCATCATTCTCTTCTGCAAATCATTTGTCAGTTTTGTAATACAATCTTCAACTGCAGCAGGGTGGGATTTATACAGCAGTTGCTGTTTATTTATAGTTGAGGCTCAAAGATCTAAATTATCCAGCCTTCCAAAATCCTTTGTTGAGATGAAAATACTAAGTAGTTACTAGGCATTTATAGTAGTTCATAGGCATTTATTTCATAACTGCTAGCTGTCAATTTGTAACTGATGGCACTGAATACAAATTAATATTGAATATCTTAAAAGTAAAAAGAAAAGGGGTTGTGGGGATACAGTATACAGTAAACCCCTCACTAATATATGTAATGCATCCATTAGTAGTCTAAGATACCATTTATGGTCCTGATAAGAAAACATATTATGCAGTTAATGTTTAGTTTTTAGATACGTCTAGTTTTGAATGCATGTTTGTTTTCTAAAATTAGATTCCTGCTCTGAAGCAAGTTTACATACCAAGCATATAAATAATAGAAACAAAGCCATAACTTATCTGTATAAGTATCAACTACAAATGAATAAGATCCACTCTAAACTCTGTTAAGGGCACGCAGATTGTGCTAAACAATGCCTGCCAGTGAGATGGGATCACCTTCCCTGAAAAGGAGGTTTTTATTTTCTTACAAAAAATTAAAGATAAAGGCCTTTTATCTTGGTAGCCTGAGGATAAGTTTAGCAAGTGCATTTTAGCCAGTGGGAAGAGGTGGATTCAAAGTGACATGAGAGGTGAGAATTTGTGACAAGGGCCAGAGTCAAAGCAAGCAGCTTAAGTGAAACAAAAAGGCAAGTGCTTCCTTAAAACTCTTCAGGCTGTTCCTGTTATTCATCTCAGGACTATTAGACAAAGCAAACACATCATGTGGGTCTGTTAGGACACAGAAATAATAGACTCACATGAAAGCATTGCAAATATACCATTTGTAGAGGCATAACTTGTTACATAGCAGTGTGAAGATGAGGTAGTGTTAACATATTCCAGATCATGGAACCAATAGGGCTCCCATATCTTCTTTGTGCCTCTGAAAAACACCCTGAAGAGTTCAAATCCACTCTGCTAGAGAGCGAAAAACTCTCCATTGTTTTTTTCATGATTTGACGTAAAATCTAAAATCTCCTTGGAGTAACAAACAGAATGATATGGAGCCTATCTATCTCCATCATGATCAGTTCCACATTGTCCAAACCAAACCCTAAAGTTACAGCTGCAGTTTTATATTCCTGGAGCCTCATCTTCACCTAGTGTAAATCCACACAGGCCCATTGCCTTCTCTGGGGGTCCGCAGATTTGTAGTTGCTGAGGACAAGGTCTGTTGCTTGTTGCAAGCTTGACACTGACATTCAGGGGGAGTGGATGAAGGGAGGTGCAGACAAGCTTTCCCTTACCTCCTGGAAGAAAACTGCCCTCAGAGTGGACTTGTTTCCTTATGGAATTGCTAGCTAGGATTGTGGTGTAGTGTTTTCTCAAAACATACTTATTCCTTTCTCTGCAACATTAAAAAGTTTCAGGAGATGAATGGAACTGGTAGTCTTTCCCATCAAGCCCAATTCCTGGCAAACAATGCAGAGCTTGATGATCTCTTCTGAAAAACACTAACAGGTCTAAAATACTCATGTCCTCCTTCAGTGTTTGGGATTCCCCAGTACCTGGAGTGCTTTTAGGAGCAGTTGTAAGAGCTGTTTGGTGGTATCAGCTGTGGCTGAGGCCAGTCATAGCTGAGGGAGCTACTTCTCAATGACAGGCATTACTTTGCTCTGTTTCCTGTAACTCAGAGCTGTGAGGGATAGTCACTTTTTGTACAATGCAGTGAACGAGTTTTAGTCTTGCGTGTGAGATGAACTGTTTGGTTCCTTCTGCAGTCCTTATACTCAAAGCAGTCCCAGATGCACAGTTATCTTATGAGTAACATTCAGAATATGTATGTATTAGTCTCCTGTGAGAAAATAGGATTCCCTGATTGCTTTTTCAGCAAAGAAATATGAAATTGAGATCTGTCTTTGCTATTCTGGGTGAGTATGATAAACTGAAATCATATCTGCAGCTAAAAAAATATAAAACTTTGGAGCTGCCAAATATGATCTAAGAAGCAAATTGGGCTCAGCTGACTTCAGGTCCCATCTCCACCCAAATGCCAGCAGGAAAATGTGATCTGAACTGAGTCTGAAATTACAGTCTTTTTAAAGGTCTCACCAAGCCATGTCTAAAACAGGTTATTCTCAATCGCTTTCCCTTCCCCTATCACCATGTTTAAACCAGCAAAGCATCTCTTAGAAGATAATACAATGGATAACCCAAAATCTATATCCTCTGCTTTTTTTCCTCTGATGTATTCCTTTTTCAATTAATTCCCAAATACAAAGACTCAAAACTCCATCAGCTTCTCTACTTGAGAAGCACAGTCGGTTTCAAGCTGTAACTTTTCTTAGTGTCATTAAGACCTTTACACATTTACAGTGTTCTTTACATACATTATAGAAGATAAGTGTGCTATGTTCTTTGAGTAAGGAAACTGCAGTAGTTCACGAAAGAGGATTTGTGTTCAACTGCTGAGGCATTAAGACCTAGTGATTATTTCAACTATTCAGTATATGCAGCTATATTTAACTTGCATTCTGAGTTTTAACTTTGCAAAAGAAAATGTGTCCATCGTAATAAATGTATTTTGATAATGCACCATGTTGTTTGTGTTATGCAACACCTCATATGTTCTCAATTATGGCAGTGATAGTGCTTGAAAGCTTCCAACCTCCAACATCCAGTGTCAAACAGATTGCCTGCAATAATTACAAAGGAGGGGAAAAAATACAATACAGGACATCAAGTCGGAAGTGGGTTGGTTTTCTCTTAGCAACTATTTCTTCTTTAGTGACCTTGGACAAGTCACTTCAAACCCATGTACCTCCCTTTTCCCAGCTGCAAAATGGAGAGAGTACTATTATTTACCCACCTCACAGGGGTGTTGTGAGGATGAGTTCAGAATTATGGAGTGCTTTCATACTGACTGTTGAAAAGCACAGTGTAAGTATAAAGTGTATTATAAACCACTGTTGAAATGTGTAGAAGATGTAGAACAAGGTTGGCAAAATAGCTGACAAAAATATGATTAGCTTTTAAAATCATGCATATTTTTCTCTATTGTATAAACTTACTTCTTTAACCTGGGAAGCCGTCTGCTATACCAGGCCCTATTCCATTCTGTTCCCTCTCTCAGCCAGTTTCTTTTTGCTCAGCTCACAAAAACTTGGTAAAACTCTTATTAGCAAAAACACCACTGAATTCTTCAAACATGGATGCTTTAGAGGGAATCAGGCCCTGAAAAGATGATCCACCAGGTCATCTCTCCTACCACTGGCATATGCTAGACAGAGCCATCATGGCATACTAGGGGTGGGATTCAATTGCCTAACAGGGTCTTAAGATATCTGAGCTGCCTTCAGATATCCCACATGCTCTATAGCTGTCCTTCAGAAAAAGCACACATTTTGCATAGGCCTGGTATTAGTATTTGCCATCCTCTCACAGGTATCTCAGACAAAACCATACAATGTTTAAGGCAGCACCAGACACCTATGTCTTATTCAACTTAAATGCTCTTATCACAGCAACTAGAAGGGAGCAGGTTCCCACAGGCAGTGCCCTATCCCTTCCTTTTCCCAGTACCTTATTAAAATCCACAATTAGCTTCTGAAAATTCTTTCAAGCCTGAAAAAGAGACATCTTAAGCCTCAAAAACTTTAGTGAAGCATATGGTTTAACCTTGCCCAACCAGCATTTCAATAGCAGGAGCAGCAGCACGCCCCGCAGGCTGCTCGCCCTGGCTTTTTTACCCACATCACATTTCCAAGCAGATCACTTGTGCATTTTCCTCTCCTGCCCGATGAGCTCCCATTCACACCTGATTTACACTTTTAAGACATCACTGCTCCACTGAATTGTCAGTTTTGAGCACTGCATGCAAATTGCTACTATCCAGTATTACTCCTCTTTTCTCTCAGGCTAGTGTGGAGCAGTGGTGTGATACTGCACGCTTTGCTCATTTCTGGATTTGGGATAAAAAAAACCTAAGGAAAATTATGGATCTTCATTTCAGAGTGTAATGGAGTAAGGATGCAATCAGGTTGACCATATTATGTTGCTGTCCATTGCTTTCCCCCTGCCCTATAAGCCAACACTGGCCAGTGGAGTTAGAAGCAAAGAACATGTAAGAGACAGCCCTCGAGCATCATAGCAGCTCTGTTGGGAGCTGATCATACCTGAAATCTCTGCCACTTGCTTTCTGAGATTTTGTGGTGTATATATAAACATCAGTCCTATCATGACTTGTTGGCCACTGTCAAAAATAGAAATCCTCCGGAGAATATTGGAAATCCTCCTAAAACACATAACCTGCCACCTAAGGGCTGATTCTTCAGGGCAAGAGTAATTTGAAGAGTTGAGCAAACAGGTTGACAATAAACATATCCTGCCAAAAAAATAGATTAGATATGCTGCTGCAGCTAAATCATCAGAATAGGGCTAGCTGGTGTTTGGGCATACGTAGATAAGAATTCGCTGAAATCACTTCTTTTTTTAACATGCTGACTTGAAATATTTTATGGTTTTGCCGTGCTTTAATTAGACATATACTTTATATAAATGTATGCATACATACCATACTGTATATGCTGTACATTTTATACAGCTTTTTAATACTATTACTTGTCAAAATTTAGACTTTTTCACAAGCAGTGTTGCAAAGAATGTCATCACAATACTGATATTTGGCTTCTTCTTTCATTGCACAGATAACTTTTTGGACTGACTTTGGTTTTAGATATGAGTGAAAAAAACCCTTCATACAACACAATACTTTTTTAAGCAAGTGACCTTCTGGGACAAACATTTATCAAGCTGTTTAGGTTTTAAAGGTGAAGACTTTTTCATCTGTTGATACAGACACATATGCACGTACACACACAGGCACACACATATTTCAGTAATATAATGCATTGAAAAACCACAGGGTGTTATGATGGGGACATATCATGGTAAGAAATCAACTACTTTGTCTTCCAGAACCTAATTAAGGGAATGTATTTTGCAATAATACAGATCTAGCAAACAGGCCTCTAAAGTCTGGGCTTAGAGCTATAAGCCAGGCACTCCTGTGTTATGTATGTGTGATTTTCATAGGTAGGCTGTTCTAAAGTGTGCCCTGTTACTGCATCTTTCAGGCTAAAAGACACTGGCCTTGTTAATATTTCATTTAGTACATACTGTAGAGTCTCATTTATATTACTTATATAATTAATGGTGATAGCTTAGGCACTGCCTTTACAAGGAGAGATCCCTGTATGTTGGTCAATGGATAATGAGAAACAATAGATATTTCATTCACCAGCAGCTTGTTGCTAGTTAGTAGGAAATTATTGTGTGTACTGTTGCTTTAATTGCCAGGGTAAATAATGCTGCCGCTGTGTTAGTGAACATTTTAAAGCACTAGATGCAAATAGACTAGAAACAAAACACACAAACACAAAAAATTACCTTTATTATGCTATACCTTAGCATAGGGAGTTAAAAAGGTATGTCTTAAAACATTTACGTTCTATCATGCAAATATATCTTAATATGCATGTGCTCACTATTCAACTACTGTATTTTAGGAAATACAATTATGCTGCCTTTCTCTTCTCCTATGTAGACTGTAAATAACTGTAGATCTTTCTCTTGTTTTCCTATGTAAATATATGTAAATACTAACAAGCTATGCATGCTGATATTCTAGGCAATTTCAGGTACTTTTATAATCTGAAGGCATGTACTTGAACTGGTTTGCTAGAAAAAAAAAAAAATCAACTCTCTCAAGTCCTTTAAAGCTCATTAGAAATTAAAGATTTCTTACTAGACTGGTTCCTTCAATCTCAGTTGCTTTTCTGTTTATTTCCCCCCCTGCTTTGCCAAGATTACCTCCCAAGACCCTCCACAAGGAATGCATGCTCCAGGGCTGTTTTCTCCAGTGCATGGAGTCCCATCTCAGGATGCGATTCACTTCCTGACCAAGGATGTGCACCATTTAGATTTCACACCATCCCCATTTGTAAACCCCAACAGAGACCTGGGGAGGGGGGAAGCCTATCCCCTTTCCTCTGACCTCTCCTTCTATTTAATGATGTTTTCTATTTCATTTTGTCAGCCCGTAATCCATCAAATAGGGATCTGATACCACTAGAGCCAGGACTGGATTTGCGGGCAGATGCTGCTGCAGCCAAGAGCAGTCTCCATGTCTTTGGCCATGCTGCAGTTCAGCTGCTCACTCAGACATGCTCCTCTATTTGAACATACTCTTTATGTTTCCTTTCTAGAATATTTATGACTTTGACAGATTATGTGAAAATAATTTGAAAAATAGCTTGATGTATTTCCCCATCTCTTCCCTTCAGTGCTGTAACGCTGTTTGTGGGAGCCTTTCAATTGAAGGAGTGTGAACAAAAATGAAATTACCTAAGCTTATAAATCAAGTAACCTCCTGCATACAAATTTGGAAGCAAGATTTCAATTTAGCTCTGTTCTTCCTTCATTTTTTGTTCATGTAATAAATGAAAGTTCTGGTGAGGAATATGGTAAGAAGAAAAAAAGTGATGCATTTATCCCCCAGTAGAGTAAATGGGGAAAAAAAAAAATCCCCCTCTGCATTATCTGTGGAAACTAAATGCAATGACAACTTTTTAATCTAAAGAAAACAGCTTTCATGTCTGAAGATGTTTTTTCCAGAGTATCTGTATAAGAATAAACACATTAATTGACAGGATCTTCATGACTTTTTAAGTTTCCCAAACTTAGCTTGGTGTCTAGGGAAGATTTCTTTCCAGTCCTTGAAGACTCTTTTAAGATGAATGTTTAAAAAGCTGAGCTGACATGGGCATTATGTTCAAGTGCAAGCTGTACTATTCTTTAATAGAGGGCGTAGAAATGGTTCATAGGATTATTATCTTTCTACAGACAAAACCCATTACCTTCACACTAGGAGGGAAAAGCTAGTTTTTAACTTATATAAAACGGAATCAATTATCAATATCTTTGCATGGTTTCTCAGCTCTGCTGGAAAGCACTCGGAGAGCTAAATACACAGAGCCATTTGGCAAAAGGGCTCCTTCCTATGCTGGGCTTCTTGTTACACCTTTCATTTAATAAGATCACATCTGCAGAAGCAAAAATAAGTAGCAACAATTTGTATGCAGGGCTTGCACCCTGAATGTCACAAGAGGAGACAGGAATCACATTTGCAGACTGATCGCATGGCTACTGTTACTTTAGACTACTTCCCAGTAAAAAGTGAACAAGCAAATAAAAAGCAGTCATCGATGCAAAGTCAAATGCAGTGGCAAACAGCAGTACAGGTCAGAGCATCCATACAGCTTGTTGTCTTTGGTGTGGAAGAAAAATGCTCCTTCAGCAACCTCTGCCATCTAATCCTTACCATTGAATCTCTGAATAATCCTTTTGTTGTCTTTACCAGTGGCTTTTCACAGGTACTTAGTTTCCAGTGAGAAAAGGAAATCTGGAAAGTTAATGGTGGCTTTTCACCACTGTGAAAAAGTCCACACATACCCATTACTTCTTAAACTGTTACAAATAAAAGTCTTATATCTTTCCTAGACAAGTGTAACCTACTCCAAGTCCATGTCCCTCAGCAGAGAGATCAATAAGTGCACTAGCCGTCCTCAAAAACCTGTGTCCCCAAGCTACTTTAGCAGCACATGCAAACTCAGATGCACATAGAGGTGCAGTATGTGCAATGTATATAAAACATAATACTCTAGAAGCTGGTAATGGTGTTTCAGAAGCAAATGTTCATTATTAGACTCTTATCTGTTTATCCCATTCATGAGATCTGCTTCTACAAAGCGCATAATGATAAATGGCACATTTGCAAATTATCTTCTGAGTGCTGATGAGAAATCAGGAACCTGCGAGGTACCGTGACTTTGAATGAGTACACTCCACTGCAAGTCTCGTTTGCTGAGATGCCTGCCAAATAAATGCATTAGTATATTAGGAATCTAATAAATTGACTAACAAGCATTTGATGAAAAATAGCTGTACCATCCGTTACAGTTATCATCACAGCCAACAGGGCTACTGGGGTTGGGATTTTGAAGGCACCAGCTGCTGATAAAAGAGATGTTGCCATGCTGTGCCACATTCTCAGTGGCATCTCCCTCACTAACTGTGCTTCGTAACAAACTCTCAGCAAGACACTGGACCTTCTTTACTTCACCTTCCCTCTGCTTCCTCATGACATGAGTATTTAAACCATTGCAGCTTTACTCAGTCTTGTCTTTTCCCTTTCCACTGCAGAAAGTAGGATGCTGAATAATGGAGAAAAGTCATCTGAGAAGACAGCACTGAATGAGTTTCTCTGACTAGGAAGGGGCTGCAGGAAATGCCCTCTGTTATACAGATCAGCATTGTTTAAACATGTGAGGCGATGTTCACATTTACAATCTGTAAATTTAAGCTTGTTAATTATGATCACAAACATGAAGATCAAGAAGCCTTTGGCTATATTCACATTCAGCTGACGGGCACCGCAACAAAATTAGTTTCAGTAGTGGCTCAGAGCCCTACTTCTAACTCAGGGTCCTAGTAGAAAAACTAAAAGCCAGTAAATAAATCTTCATGAAGCATTTCACCTGTGTTGTTCCCTGTTTTGCTGGATAAAAAAAGCCCAATTCCTTTTATGCATAAAACTGACGAACCCCTCTTGTGCAAATGTCCTCCCTATTTGGGAAGAAACAGGCACCGGACACATTTGAACCCACAGGACCTGCAAACCTGAGGCAGAGTAATTAAACCTCAGGGTTAGCTGTGTCCAGAGCCGTGTGGGAGGTTAGGCCATTCTCCCCAGCAAGCCCTGGATAGCCCACCCAATGCACTGTGGGTGCTTGTCACTCATCCTGTTGATGCCTGGGAGAGGACAGCACATGGCAGATCGCAGTTATGCTCTGTCCTGGCAAAGCCCGTGTGAGCAAATTATGTCTTTTCAAGCTAATTAAGTCTCTAAGTGCAATACACCCTTACATTCAAGTTTCAGAAATCGTCTGTGTGCTGCTTAATTTGTTTAAAGTAGAGAGGAACCCAGTTCATTATAAATGCCCCTTTATCGTTTGCCAACAAATCCCAGTGAACACTTGAAAATCACGCACAAGTAAGAAAAGCTCCTTCAGTACCTTCCCAAATCGCATTTCTGCTTTTACCTGAGACATTTGCAAGATCCCCCAACTCTGTCAACAGCCGCTCTCCAGTTTTGTTTAGCTTATCATCAACAGACTCTACTTTTGTGAGTGGACAAGTCATTTGAGTGTGCACCACAGTTATAATGGCCTGACTGACAGCTCAGCCAGATAAACACGAGAGAATAACAGACGTAGGAACAATCTGGGTATTCATTTTGTCCGTTCAACCGGGTTGAAAGGATTTGCCAGCCAAGGGCACAACACTTCAGGCTAATTTGCACAGCCAAAGCACTGCCAGAGTGTAAGGCTGAAAGCAGATGACTGATGTTGGGGAGATCGGGGTCCCCAGATGAGGTACTTATTATGCACCTCTGCCTCATGGGAAATGAAAGCACTATTTATTCAAAGCACCATTTGAAAGAGGAAAACATATAGAAATGAACTTTGTTACAAAACCTGAACCCTTTCCACTGATTCCCCACTTTTGCATTAACTCCAGCTTCTTATCCTTATCCATGTTGTTGTGCAAATGGCAATATTTCTTTTACCTTGCTGTTTCTTTCCCCCTATGTGTTTACTTCTCACATCCTTTCCTTAGCCTTGTCAATTGCTTTGCAGTTTTGACCCAATATCTGACACAGGGTACCTTTTCTTTCCTGTTCATTTTCCTTTTTAATGTTATATCCACTCAGCTTTGCAAACCTCAGAGGCTCAAATCTATTTTCACAGTATCTGATATAGAAGCGGGTGTCCAGGACATCCTGGCTGTGTCTCACACACTACAAGCACTCTGCAATCTTTTGGCTGATATTAGCCCCATGCTCTGACAGGAGCCACCTGCTAGCAGTGCACTGCATCAGTCACCACACCGTTACAGAGCCAAGCAGTGCAGGACCAATGAAATGATGTTGCAATCCTTGTTAAGGAAAATTGTCTCTTGTGCATTTTTAACATCCTGTATTTAGAGTGACAGAGCCACAAGTCCACCTGCTAATCATGTAAAAATAAATGATGGGTAGAACAGCCAAGCTTGTACTAAGAAAAGGTAAATACTGTTCTGACATATTCCCTCAAGCAAGCAAACAAAATAATAACAGTTTACAGCGGAGGCTTGAAAGTTTGCTCCCATTAATTAAGTTCCATTTTCCAGCATGTTGAGTTTCAAGTAATTTTCTACAGGATTGATTTCAACAGCTCTTTTCTCACACTGAATAGAAAAGGCCAAAACCTGCTCTCGGTGACAGCAGCACGACTCTACTGGCTTCATCAAACTGTGGAGCCGAGCCACGAGGTGCAGCAGTGCCATGGAAAATCCCAGAGCATTTCAGGAGGCAGTGCCCCGGGAACAACATCCCTTGCAGAGGTGATGCACTAACAGCCTCAGACACATCATGGGAGGAATGTAAAGTGCACCTGACATTTCTTTTGATCTACTCCTAAGAAGCATTAAAAGGCACATTAACGTGCTGCTTTAGTGCCTGTTCAATGTGATAGCTGGAGACATAACTGAGCCTTTCACAAAGGTCTAATTGGGGAGAAGAATAAACTTATTGTTTCCTCCTCTGGACAAGCACTCTAGAACACTGGCAGAGTTGGCATCTGCATGAAGTATGTTGCTGGTTTGCATTTTAAATCCAGGCATGGAAAATATAGGTTGAATGATCACTTTGATTCTTATTAGGAAATTAGTTCATGTGCAACAGTAATTCTACAGACAGTAAGTGATATTGCCCAGCAGCAGGTTATCTTTCTAGAATGCTACCAAACACTGAAATTTAAGTATGTATATGCATATTTAAATACATATACATGTTATATATATATATTTGTATATATATATATATAAAAATTGCTCATTTAAAATATCAAGTGAACAGTACCTGAGCATACAGCTTTTCCAGCTGCCTTTCACACAATTGTTTTGTATTGCTCACAGAGATCCTCACACACAAATCACATTCGCATTTAGTAACAGAGTTTTGTGCACTGAGCTAATGATACTTCTTGACCTCATCAGGCTGTGAAGCACTTTTGGAACTCTGTGCTTTCAGTTGCCAGGTCAAATTTCCTTTGCTTTTTTAAGACAATCATACAATGAGCAAACTGCAACAACAAACCGAGTAACAAAAAGAAAACAACAAGAGGAAAGTAAAAAGAGAACTTTCCTTCCCAGGTTAATAAATAGCAGAATAAAGGGAGTAAAGGAAGTCAGGTGTAATTTCCACAGCAGAGATAACGTGGGGAACAACATTATTGGGGCATCCTGAATTTTCCTGAAGACTGTTTATTATTTGCTCCTATTTCTACCAGCTTAGGTGTACGTTTGGACATCTGGCCAGACCTATATTCAGCTGAATTCTGTTTTCTTCTCTGTGTAGTGCTCTTTCTTACATTTGTTATGATGACAAATTTTGTGTCCCTGATTAGCTCTATGCAACACACTCAATACTTTATCTCTGAAAGGATTAGAGTATTTAGCTCCCTTCTTCATTTGCCTGAAGCACCTCTTTCCATCCTCAGCTAAGCTTCTTGGATAGCAACCCGTGCTGCAGTACTAACAATTCCAATACTGTTATAGTAAGACATGCACCTCTTAAGCTCTTTTGGCAAAAGACAGCCTAACCTGTAACAACCGTTAACTTCTTCTTGAAGCTCTCACTCGATCTAGCCACAAAAAATATGCAAGGGAAGGGGAGCATGAGCAATAGGAGCTCAGAGAGCCCTGCTACTGTGCTCAGTGTCATGGCACTAACCAAAAAGCATGAACCTGCAATGCCAACACATGCCAAATCCACAAAAACCTGTGTCCTGATCAAGTTAGGCAGGTAGATTAAAAAATAGATTAGAGAAAGCAATGGCTCTGCATAGATAATCAGTGGATGCAGAGGTCTCCTAGATCGTGTAGGTGGAAACCCATGCAATTCTGTTCTTTTTGCATGGTATTTATAAACCACTGTCAGCTCTAGCTGGCACCAACTCAGGATTAAAGGAACTCCATTTCCGAGCCCACACATGCAACTCAATGCTTCAAAGAGGTTAGGATGTCCCCATTTTTTCTTGACAGCAGTATGATTTTCTTGTTACAAACAAGCTAACATTGTGGCCACCACAAAAATGAAAGGTATTTTTTTCTTTGGGCTACCCCTCTGGTGGTGGATGTTCATGATGATTTCTGCTGAACTCATCTTGAGAAGTGAGGAAAGGAGAAAATCCCACTGGAACTTCAATAAACTGTTTGTCCTACCTGAAAAGAATTGCAAAACAGAACAAACATATAGAAAACTCCAGGATTTCAGCTAGAGTACACAAGGGTTTCATAGGCCTTCCTTTTAAATTATCTCCTTAAGTAGAACTATATGTCTTATGTTTACATTATCTCCTTAAATAGACTTCTAAGAAGCAACCAATGTTGGAAATCTAGCTTTTGAAATATTTACATCTCTACCTCTTTCAAAAAATGCAGCCAAAGCTTTCCTGAGGGAATATCTAACATGTTCCATCCGGAGTCCAGGGCAAAAAAGGGAGCTGAACAGGACATTCCCTGCACTGCTCAGTGGGAGCTGCAGGAAGAGAGCGAGATGTGCATACACTGATCCTGGGGAGTATGGAGAGCTGGAGTTGCACTCATGTCCACAGTGTGAAAGTGAATGTGTGCCGTGAAAGACGCTCTCTCCAGTTGGAGGAATGGAAATGTGTCTGGCTTCCCAGGAAATGAACAGAAAATCCTTTTCACTCAATAACAGCCAGTTGACTCTATCTCGATATTTTTCCTTTTTCCTTCATACAGGTAAAAAGGGTGGTCTGTAAGAAGATCTGTATCCCCTGTTTTGCCACAACGCCCTTCTAGGGTAATACTCTTTTGACAATAAATTCCTATTCAAGTGCAATATACTCTTAAGTGACATAATCTTTTCCAGTTGGCAATGTGTGAAACATATTTATGTTCTGTCCAAATACTGTATTGGTGCTGTACTATATAACTCTCCTTACATAGTTTTGTACACTTTTTTTCAGCCTACTTATATTATAGAATGGAAAAAACACTCAGTGGCATAAATGAAATATATCTAAAGAACTTCTAGTTCTTATTTTATGACAAGTCCAAAAGTGAATTTGCTGCAAAATAATGAACTTAAGTGACCCCTGCTGACTTCTCAAGGAATGACATTCCATAGGGAGTTCTATCTATGAAACAAATGGTTCAGATACATAATTAATCCATTTGTCTCTGCTCTTCGGACTTTTTCTTAGAAAAGGATCATTCTTCAGAAAGTTACTGGTCATCTGAACTGGTACTACAGTCTACAGTTTAGGAAGACCTACATAATTATGAAAAAAAAGATAAAGGGTAAGATGTGAACCCTTCCAGGAGCCAGACACAGTTAATTTGTTTTTTTTGGGAGTGTTATCAGTTAAGCATAGCTGGAATCTGAATATCTTACATCTGCCCACGTATCTGGCTGGTGCCTTCTGGCCTTCTGCACAATGTAAGGGGCTAATAAAAGGTGGCAGCGCTTGATGTCAGATAGTTTGTCTCTGCCTTGTTTAATCATTCTGAATGGAGTGATGCTCAACCCCAACTTGCATTCAGTGTCGGTTTGCGAGAGGGCTGCTGGGAGCTACTTCTCAGCAATCAGCTTGAACCCTTGGCAAGACATCTGTCAAGTACACTTTAGTATCCCCATAGCCTCAAAGTAAGAGAAGTGGTCTCCTCAATTTAGATGCAATATTAAACGCAATTGACAGAAATCTTACATCGCTTTGCGTTTTCTCTCTAGGTTTGCAATCCTGATCCCATTAAACTCAGTGGAAGCCTTGCCATTGACTTCAATAGGCCAAACATTATAAACAAGGTGGAATAAACACAACTTGTTTAGTCTCAAGCTCATTGAAAACCTAAAATCCTATTAAGTTATTGAGGTATCTTAATATTCAACAGGCACTTGAAACTGCAGAGGCTCAGACATTTCACACAAAACCCAGGATGTGATCAAATGAGGTGGCAGCATTGCTATTGTGCTTGTTAAACTCTTAAAACACGAGATAGGCTTTCAGCACAAATCACGTTGTTAGGTCCAGTTGACTATAGCACAAACTTGATCAGAACATCTATGCTCCAAACAAAAGAACTGCAAGTTCAGATGAACTTTCTCAGACTTCTCATGACCTCGTTTGCAATGGAGTGGACTACTGGTTAATACAACTTAACTGCAAATGTAAATGTTTATTCAGGAAGAGAGCATACTTAAATAAAAGGGGAAAACCCTACCATCTGACTTAATTTTCAGGGCCAGTGTTTAACAAACCAAGACATCACATATGCTGAAAATAACTGGATAACGTACCATAAGACGTATAAAACAATCCCCTCGCATAGGCATATGCTGCAAATGGCTTAGAAGCATCCAGGTATTATTGTAACCTGCAATAGCAGATAAGCTTCCTCTTAATATTTCTTAGACTAGGCGTTAGTGCAAGTTGTGACCAAGAATTTAGTACATCCATTCAAATTATACCTAGAGCACTAAATCCAGCACAGCAGTAATTTTCTAGTCTTTCATACTTCCCAACTTAATGAAAAGAGACTTTAATGTCCCAACCATAGATTAATTAGATGGAATCATTAAGAATTATTTCCTAGGTATCTTTTGCTAACACACATATTATCATTGAACACTACCAACCCCGTTTGGAAGGTTAATGTTATTTTGGAAGAATATTTACAGTATCAGTGATAGAAAACCCAAAACCTAAAAAAAAATATTTTCCACCTGCAGCTATCTGTCATCCATCCCACACAAGCTTTGAAAGCTTTCCACTATCTGTCAAAACACAGGTTTTGATGCAATAAAGACTGTAATTATTGAGCATTTACAAGAAATAATATTTTCCCTCTGGTACGTGTTGTAACAGTTGTTAACATGCAAGTATGAATACTAATGCTCCAAACCCACCTATACTCTTCACAAACGATAAGGATTTTTTGTGAACGCAAATATAAAGGCAAGTGTAATAAAAGAACAAGATAAGACTGAATACAGGTCTTGAAAAGTAAACGTCAATCAGAATAAGCTTTTTAGAGGCATAAGAAGTTGATTTGAAGTAGAATTTGGAAAAAAAAGCTGGCAATTAGATCCAGGGATATAAACAGCATTTCTTTTGTGTTGAAAAAAAAAAAAAAAAGGAACCTTTTGCAACCAAAATACAGAGCTACAAGACGTGTGAAGGAAACAATACTGAGTATGCATCAAAACAACTCTGCAGATGCCACACTAGCAGATGGCTTAAGCCGACTGAATTACTGTATAAACATTTAAGCGAAAGTTTGATTTTATAAGTGTGGAAATTACACAAAACAAAAAGAAAATTATTCTACGCACTTAAATTAGTAATTTGTAATTTTCTCTGCTAAGATGGCATAGCTCTGATGCTTTGTAAGAGTCCTTTGAAGAGGGAATTCTGGAAATCTGTGAAAGAAATTGCACACCGTAAAAGGGAACTCATGTGAACACAGAAAACTAAGCGAGACATTTTAAGGTAAAGATATACCTTTCCACTGCTGCTGCAGCTCAAATCCATTCCAACTGCAAGTTAATAAAAATCTACAGCCCTCCCCACTCTCCATTTCCTCCTTCATGTCTAGATAACAAAGACTGCGTCTCTGTTTATATCTCAGCAACTTCTACAGCAACCGCCTGTCGTGCCACTTGGGCTCAATTGTAATACGTGGGCAGGAAGGGCACAAGAAAAAAAGGCTATTTGTGCATAGATATTGTCAACAAATACTAATCAGAAGGCGGAGAGACAAAAATATACAGGAAAAGGGAGAAGAATTAATGCAGAAATAATGTGCAACAATGTACAGTTTGCATAAAATAGAGTATCACTGTTGAATTGATGGGTTTGGCCTGATTAATGCTTCAACACATGTCTCAGATGAATGTTTTCTATCATTTTACAGAGAAATAACAGCACAAAACAGGAGGTTGATAATGGGCACCGGGTCTTATCCTGCTTTACTGAACATCAAAGCAATCTGTCCTCAATGTTCCTCAAAACAGTGAGAATATTCTCTTTTGGTTTTACTGGTGAGCAACCAGACCCTGGACAGTACTAGCACCAAGTAACAAGATGGTGTGAAACCTGATCCTTTAAGCACAGTGTTACTTCAACACTGTCTGCATAACATCCTCTTCAGACTGCTTCAGATGACACACAACCATGACTGCTGCTTCTGCTGCATATATTTAGATTTCACCACTCAGAAGGCTATTTTACATTCCCTGCTTCTGTAAAGTCATAACTTGCTATACCAGAACTGAGATGGCAATTACACTGGGTGCAAATAGTACTAATAAATGAGTCAGTCAGGTTCTTCCTCAAAACCTCTCTTTTCCCAGATGTCTGCATTCCAAATTCCCCACTCAGTACAATGATCAAGAAGACCTAATAATTCCTCCCTTTAAGCAGTTTTGTTGTGCCAGAAACAAAACAGAGTATCATTCTGCACATATCTCAATACAGAACAATTTCTCCTAAGTCTACCCTCCTGGTCTTAATTCTTTTTCTCTTCCCATTCATTTCCTTACTTATATCTTCTTTCCTTCCAGTTCATCCATTCCAAACCAACCTCCTCTCTGCTTGGGATTCCCTGATATCACAACATGAAGAATCTGGAAATCAAAAATTGAAATGTTATTCTGTCTTATACCTGGTGTTGATCTCAGAAAGTCAAAGGTGAGAAAACCCCTTGTTGATTGCAGTCCACGGGTAGCTCCAGATTCTGATCCCATGGGTGATTTAACTAATTAACTGATCCATGTTGTCTATCTTATCTCTCCACTTTTCTTTCTCTTTTCATTTTTTCTACAGTCTTTGTAACTTTCCTCTCTCTGATTTTATGGACCCACCAAGCCTAACTCCAGAACTGGATTCAGGACTTGTATTTCTTTGACGTTTGATTATGAAATGCAGAAGCATTTGTTTTAAATGTGCTGTTACTGGAAAAGCTAGTAAGTAATTATTTTAAAGAAAAATTCTGACACTTTGATTCAATAAACCAAAAATCTATATTAACATGCAAAGAAAATTACATTTCCTCAGAGTGGGCCTTAAAGAAGTGACACACTAGAGAAAGCACTTTGTGTGCAACCTACAATGACAAACATCATGATAGTGAACTTCCACAGCATTGTCCACGTGTGTGAAATCCTGTCTAATTAATATTTGATGAGAAACATATTTAATAACAGGATAGATATACAGTAATCAAACTATGATTGATCTATAAACACTACTAACAAAACTATTCTCGCATGATCTTTGGCTACTTAAGCAAATTATCTCTAAATAAACAAGAAGTACACAGACTAAGGAAATTGTCAACCTATAAATTACCTGTCTACCTCTTTTCTCCTTGAAGGCTGTTGAAACTGTAGGGCAGAATTTTGTCATGACTCAGGTCATAAATCATAATGAAAAAGAATATTTGACTGGAAGCTCAGGGATTCTGCTGTGAAGAGTTTAATTCAACAGACTACAAATTTATATTCTGAATGACTTTAAATACCTTGTGTGGGCACTTTTTACCTGCTGGTGTACTGGAGAAGTTCTAAAAAAAAAAGGGCATTGTGAAGTATTGAGGTCAGATTCTCATGGCCAGACACATTTACAAGATTGTTATTCGCATGCACTAAAAGCACTTTTAAACCTTTCTGTTTCCTGAGACAATCCAAAAAAGAAATTCAGATTAATTCCAAATTCATATTTCGGAACAAGCACCCCCCTGCAAAGCTCTCTCTCTCATTTTTTTCGGATAATAGTAGTTGGTGCACTTCTATCATTGTAGGAGCTAATATTATTAAAACCTATAGTTCAGCTCTAGTATCGAAAATCACCACTGCTATCCAGGTTCTAATCTTCGGTTTCACTTCAATTAGAAACAACTATTCTGGTTGCCATCCCTGGCCTCTCACTCAGCACCACAGAATGAACATCTGCTGGTGATGCTACCATGGGCTCCCACCGGCTAGCCCCAGCACTCCACCATTAGCTGCCCCTGCAGGGAAATCATCTAGTTTCACCATAGGAAGGGGAGCTCATCCTTGCTCTGCTGGTGAGCTCTATGAGGAAGCTGCACTAGAACAAGCTGCCCATCCTGAGCATGACAAACCCTTGTGGCACATATGGGGATCACCCACAGGAGGTAGGGCCAGCTCGGCTGGGTGAGCCATGATCCGCAGCTGGGATGCATGGCCAGCCCTGAGCCAAAATGTACTGGTGCTCACCCTGGCTGTGAATTTTCATGGCGTGCAGGTTTGGAGGTAGCACACATGGGAACAGACAAGAACTTAACCACAGGCTTATGTGCAGTGATACCAGTGTCATTTACATGTCATGTATACTTAGAAATCTCTCTTGGCAACTGAGAACAATGAAATCCTGCTGTACAAGGTGTGCTGAGTGTGACAACTGAAATTGCAGGCAACATTGCCAAACTATGGTTTGAAAAGCTTCTGTAATTTATATTGGAGTGACAGATTTTCACAGGAAAGACGTGCATTATTCTTACTATATGAACATACAGGATAGAAAGCAAAGCCCTTATATTTCCAAACAGCCCAGGCCACAGTTTAACAAGCAAAATAGATATTGGCTACAGAGTGAAGACAATCCTAACCTGTGCTGGTTTGCTGCCCACACTTAGCTGAGTCATCCCAGCGGCTCTGCATGAGTAAATGCTTACCAACATGAGGACTGCAATGAATTCCTCCCCAGTTCAGAGCTTGAATTCAACTTATTCTGAAACCAACAACTACGACAATGTGGGAGAAAACAGGATGCCCACCCTCTGCCTTTCATATAGAAGAAGAGATAAAGAAGCAAACCAGTGTATGATGAAATGATGTTTCTCATTAAGAACAGCGACAACAGCAGCAGACTTTTTAAAAGTCTATTAGAAACAAGAGAGAGCCCCTAACTCAGATAAAATCTACCTAGTTCTAAACATGAAGACTCTTCTCAGCACCAAGTTACAGACAGGGTATTCTAAGTATACCCTGTTTTCCTTAGGGTAAGGGCCCAGGTGTCATCCATCTGCTCAGTGTCAAGCTCCTGGGTCATCCTGATGTGTAATGTACATTTATGTTTCACATAATTACGATGCTAAGGAGAGTAAATTTCTGTGGATAGATGGTCTCTCTGAAATTGCTCAGGGGAGCCAAGTTGGATCACACAGAGTACGTTGAGAAGTCCTTTATTGACTGCTTCCATGTCAGGTAGAGATGTTGTCATCTCTGCCCCACAGACTGCTGCTCATCACTACCTGTCTTCCAGCAGTTACTACCCTACACTATCTGCAGCCCCAGATGCTCACCTAATCACTCCAGACTTGTTTCAATTAATGACTGCCCTAGCAGAGACCTATTATTTAAGCTGCTGAAGATACCTGGCTTATTTTACAAGAACTATGTTAGGGCAACAGTAGCAGCAGCTCTGTCAGAATGATCGTGACATGCAGCTTGACGTGAGCCGGGGGCAATAAGCTTTTTGGCCAACACAACCCCCATCAGACAACGATGCATGAACATAGCCTCAGAGCTTGCTCAGCCATCTCTGCAGTATTAATGACAGTATCCAAAAATCACCCTGGTGAATTGAGCACATGTGAAAGCTGAAGTAAGTTAAAACAATAGCAGCAAAATTCTTGTTCTAAAAATGAAAAGTAAGGGAGCTCCAAATACAAAGCGTTATAGGAACAATGGATTTAAAATAGACTGCACTTAATCTCCTGCATTTAAGAATTCCTGTAATAAGTTGATTCCTTTTCTAAATCTACAACTGCTCATTCTATCTACACAACAGAAACGACACACTGCGTCATGTAGAAGTAGAGAAACTTCTAGGAGGCAACAACAAGCCATTTTCTGCTGTTGCTGGCTTTGGCTGGCAGAGCACAGATAAAAGTTCAGACTGTTCGATAGCCCAGAACTCACTTAAAGAGTCAATTGAAGCCATGGCAGAAACATCATCACCTTCTGTGAATGCTGGGCAAACTGCACCGGCATGGTTTGAAGTTGATTTCTTTTCCTTTCAAATAAAATAGCTTGTGAATTGATTAGAGGTAATAGAATTATTGGATGTTAGCAAGGAAGGGGATTTAAGGAAGATGTAATGACACCATCAAAGCTTTGTTGGGTTGCTTTTATTAGCCTGAATCAGCTTAGAGCAGTCCTGACACTAAGAGGTTAGAGAAGTCTGTTACAGGCTTGCCTATGGGATGAATGCATAACAAAATCCTTTCGTAAGGTGAAAAAAAAAAGAAAAAGAGAAAAAGCCCAGAGACACGCACCAAAAAAGAACGACAAGTACAGTACTTTAACAGGGAAAATTTCCTCAGAAAGGAAGCAAGCAATGAGGCTAGGAGAGGAATAAATGGTGTAGAAATGACAATCGCTCTTCAGTCAGGGCCCATGACTGCACTCACTGCTGATAAGATCCAGCATGTGTCAGTTGTCAAGTGTCTCTTGTCACACTTCAATGTGAACTTTACAGCGAAAGGGGGACAAGAGGCAGTGAAGGGGAAAATGGCACGGCTCAGAAGGACTTGTGCACTCAGTGTGAAGCCATTTCAATTTTATATTCTAAAGGACTTTGTAGGTGATCCCATGAATGCAATTATTCTCACCTAATAAAAGCAACATATGCTAAGACAATTAAAAAATTTTATTATACATCTATTCATTGTATTTAGTTTTAGACAGCAGATAAACCTAATTTGAAACAAGATGTTTGCAAGGCAGGAAGCAGAAATAATCATGGTCTGTATCTATAAGAATATTAGTGATTCATTATACCTTTTATATAAAAAGGTGAATTAATAAAAGCTTCCTCTACTAATGACAATTTCACCCAGCAAATGAACAACCTAATTACAAAGCTCTCATTAAAACAGCGTAACTTTTGACTTACAGTGTCCAGTTTGGGTGAGTGTACATTTAAGTGACTTTATTACCCATCAGAAAAATCTATTTGCAGACATATTCCTAGTCTGACATAAACCTCACACACTCACCCCTCCATCAAGACATAAAGGTTACCCCATCACAAATTAACTCCTCCACTTCAGGTACAGATATACTATTGCCCTGGTGGTCAACAAGCTGAGTTTCTCTAGACTTGCAATATTGAAAATAAGCTGGTGTGGTTTGTTGTATGAAAAGTAAAGAAGATTTTGTGCTGTCAGACCAAACCAGGGCTTGGAGCTGCTTCAGAATGAACTTAGCATCAGTGTTAATTTTGGAGAGCAAAGGAAACACTTCTGGGTACAGGATAAGCTCATGGGTGAAGTTTCTTAGCAGAGATGGAGTGGAAGCTCTGGCTCTGGTGCAGCCAGTCAGTGTGGAAGTGAGAAAGCCATATGTAATTATGGCAAGATTTGCATAAGACCACAATGTCTCCCCTTGTTGAGGCAAAAGAAGGGTAAAAAGGCTCTCCGCTGCTAAGAGCCTACCAGAAGTAAGAAGATATCTAACAGTTTGTGCATAACTAATATTATTATTGTGGTACCTAAAAATCTGTGTACACAGAAAACAGCAGTCAGGAGAGGTACAATCCAGACCAGCCCCACCTAGTACAAGTATAAAAGGCAGATGCTGCATGTGAAAAAAATCACTGAGGACTTGTCCCTTTCTTCTCTCTTGCCAAATGAGCAATGTTAGCAGACAGCCACTGCATGATCTACCTGAAAACATAGTCATGGCGTGGAGATAAATTGCAGATAATTCCACATTTGTAGAATGAATTTTTGATCCTCTTAACAACCTTAAAACAAGGGAAGCAGAGTCAAAGTGACCAGTTACAAACCACCTAGCAGCACCCAAAACAGGGCTAACAGCACGTTAGCTCTCTAAATCCATGTGAGAAATACTGTGAAAATTCATTAACAGTGGAAATAAAAAGGAAAAAAAAAAAAAAAAAAGCCCTAGGGAACAAGAAGGCAAAATGACATTAAAATGTGCATTTCTTCGATCTCCCATAGTGTCCCAAGTCAGGTATGTTTGATGATACCTATCCACAGCACAAAGATGTTCTGTTTGTCCAGTTCTAGTAAAGTAGAACGAAGTATCTGTTCTGGGATGGCAGAGGAGAGGCAGGTTTAAGGAGCCTGCTGCTCTGTGAGGGGAATATGCCAATTCATGGCACCTCTTCCACGAATTCTGAGCAGTTGGTTTAAAGCATTACTGCTCTACCTGCTCATGGCATGCTTTGCAGTTGCAACTATAATGACACAAGGGAGTTTTCTGGCATGAAATTAAGCAAGACCCTCTTGACTCTCTGCCACAATGTCTGTTCTTTGAGAGCTACTTTCTTATCCTTTGGGTGAGGGTAGAACAAGAAGTGTCAATATCAGTCACCTATAGCAGGTACACAGGTTTATTCACTTGGGTACTGATATTGACACTAACTACCCTGAGACTTGCTATTGAAGAGAGATATGGATTGAGATTACAAATTCTTCAGTCCTTAAACAATTACTCCTCACTAATGGAACCTCAGTATAATTTAACTATAGATCGTCACACATATGAATCCACCACAGGAATTTTCTCTGAGCTTCTTATCATACACATAGACACTGGTAAATTCAGTGCTATAGGTTTTATATCACACAAGTTGGTTCTTTTGACTTCCCTTAAGAAAGAATGAGAAATGATAAAACATGGAGAGAAAAACTCAGAAAAAAAAAAGGAGTATCAGATGAAAGTTTCAAGAAAAGTACCATAATTGATGAGCACGGGTTTATAAATACTATTTGACTAATGATTTAGAACAGCAAAGCAAATGGAAAGTGTACCTAAACCTGACAATCATCAGCTATTTTCCCACTGATACTTAAATACTTATGAAGTGAAAATATCACCAAAAATCTGGCTAGCATGAACCATGAGTCATTAATAACATAGATGTTTATCATCATCCTGTCATAGATACTCTTAAAAAATAACTGTGATTCCCATGTACCAAAGATCATTTGCCTGGCTTCTGGTACTGAAGAGTTTATCCTATTTAAACTTGGGACTATGATACAATGAAGGGATTCACTGTTTTACCTTCCTGTCCCACAGAGCAACTCCAGGGAATCCCACTAAATGAAGCCCTGCTTTCTTTACTCCAAGAAACCTTAAAGAATACCAAAAGCCACATTTTCACCCTGGGAAGCATCTCAAGTGCCCACATTGAACTTTAAATTATTTCTTTTTATTTTCTTGATGCTGGCAGACTTTTTTTTTCTGTTTTATTAAAGCCAAAGTCCCCTACCCTCCTCCCTTGTGGGAAGAATTTCTTTATTAAAACCTGCATCATTATTCCCTTATCCTCCCTGTTCCCCCCTCAGCTCACAGGCCTCTACACTTCCTTTAAAAATAAATATGTGCACACAGGCACAAAAGCTTGATGCAGAGTGTAATGTGGAGCATGCTTTAAAGGAAGCAAGAAACCCTGCGTAAACTGTGAGTGTGTGATAAATAAGCAGAGTCTGGTATTAATGTTTCACCTAGGTCTTTGTTTAAATATACAGATTTAGAAAAGAAAGATAAGGATCTCTAGTTATTTATAGGACCAAAATCTCTTTACTACTTGGCACCTCTTCATGACTATGAAGTGGATATGTAATGTGCAAAGATATTTTTTAAGAGGTCATACTGCTAGTATTTAGATTTAGTCATATAGCTGTTGTATGCAGCATTTTCTCCTGTAAGCAACTGAAATGTATACCACACAGCCCACGAACAAATGAGCAGCTTGGTGCATTATAGTATGCACTGATTATAAAAGTATACAGGCATTTAATTTCAAAATGCTGCATTTATTGCTGGAAAACTCAGAAACATCAAAATATCTTTGGTGTGGCTATATCATCTGAGTGTGAAGCACCTATTTATAATGTACCAAACCCACAAATTTTAAAGCACCATTTTGATACATGATCATTGTGTATGGGGGGATGGAAAGCACAATTGCAGGCTTTTGGTTGGTTTTTTTTTTTTTTTTTTTTTTTTTGTTTTTTTTTTGTTTTTTTTTTTTTAATTGCCATGATGTTCTGCAGGGCAAAAAAAAATTAAAAAAATAAAAAAAATCACCTGATCTTGACATTGGAAAGGTGCCAAGCCCATCTGAGGTCCAAATGTATATGTACATAAAAAAGCAGGAAGCAGTCTTAAAAGGAAATGCTAATTAGCTTCCTGGGATTTTTTACAAGCTTCTACGATTGAATTTATTTTAGCAATTCTTTCTTTAAGGAATGTGAAAATTGGCCCTACATTTGCGACTTCAAACAAAACAGGTTGAAGAAGCAAAATTCCTAGTAATATTGCTTATTGCACTCAATATGATTATAGTCATACATTGAGAACTGATCGATAAAAGAGAATTATACATCAGTATAATGACTATAAAAGTAAAATGACTTCTGGTCAACTTTGTCAAAATACTTAGAAAAGCTGGAAGAGTATTAGCAATATTAAATAGAGAATAACCAGCAGTTTGAATAAGGCCACAGAAATGGGCTCTCAGTGGAAAAGTGCTCTGATTTTTACATTGGATGAAGCAAAAATTAAAACCTTCTGCATTATTAATAACAGCAAACACATCCTTTGGGGCACAGATAGTAATGAAAGTTCACATTTGAATTAAAACATGGACACTGCTGAATAGAAATGAAAAAGTAAGGCAGAAAAACATACAGACTATTTATGAAGGGCAGTGTAAGGCAAACACACTACTGATATATGAAAGAGTAAATCAGGAGCTGGCAACACTTATTTTCACCCATATGATTATTATAACTACAAGACCCAGCTTTGCACAATTTTTGTTTTAACATTATTACATTATACAAAACTTGCAGTAATGCACTGAATAAACCCTCATGTATCCAGAATCAGGTGCTTAAAAGTTAGCTATGTGCAAAGGAGCCTTGATTAATTCAGGTATCCATGGGTTCATCTTTTAACCACTTCTTACCAATGCTTTTAGTTCCAGACTGCTCCCCAGGAAAGAAGTTTTGTCATTTTCCTGGAGTCAGCCACCTCACTAAATGCTAACAGCAACAGCACCAACACAGAGCAAAAACGTATTTACTGCAGATCAGTTTTATGCAGCTATAACATTAACTTAATATTTCAGGCCTTCATAGTTCAGTGCATGGGACATCACATATACTAAAATTTCACCTAGCTAAAACTCTTCTGGATGTTGGACCAGGCTAGTGGTGTTATGCAAACTGCCTGACAGTCACTCACCTTGCCCCTATTATGAAAATCATGTGTTTCATCATGCTTATGCAGAAAGACTGCTTTCAGGTAGGGGCTCAGAAATGCCAATTTTAGATACTTTAATTTTTAATGCAGGCCTTGTTTTATAGAGGTGACAAATGCCAGTTACAATTGTGCATTTTTAGACTTTGGAGCAGAGAAAAGTCAGTTTGCTTCCTTGAACTTTCAGAATGTATGAAATGGCCAAGCCACTTAATAGAGAAATGGGTTTAGCCTGAAGAGGGTGGACAAGCCCCTTTCTAAGTGCATGGTCAGGGCCATCAGCTGGGTCCATGTTTACCCTGTTTCTTACCCCAGGATGCATCAAGGGAGTTCAGGGGATCATAGGTGTGTCTGAGCTACTGAAAGCAAGGCAGGGCACGACTAGGAATAAGATAAAAACCCCATAAATTCACTGAGCTGATTTTAAAATGAGTTAATGGATACAGAGTCAACCGAAAGCATTTTTTTT
Organism: Neopsephotus bourkii; assembly: GCF_033783945.1. Lineage (NCBI taxonomy): Eukaryota > Metazoa > Chordata > Aves > Psittaciformes > Psittacidae > Neopsephotus > Neopsephotus bourkii. The sequence goes on from NW_026902278.1 coordinate 112,951, forward strand.
TTAGGGGTTACAGGATACCCTGGTCTAAGGGAAATGAAACATCTGTACCCAACAGAACCACGCAACGGTGAGACTTCAGAGCTGCGTCAGAGATGTGTCTCGATAGCTTCCACAGAGAATTAGAAGGAATTCAAAATGCCTTGTTTATTCCACTGAACACCACACATCTGAAGAGAGACTAAATTAATTTATCCAGTGGGAAAATCTGCTTAAGGGAACAATTGAGCCCTTAAGACTTAGAAATTAATAAAAAATAAGTGCCCTCTGATTGTTTTGCCTGATGATAGACAAATATTTCGTGAAGGCTTTAAATAATGTGCCTGTGCAAATGTTAGGAGTTTCCAAATTAAAAATTAAAGCATTAATATTTTTACCAAAAATCTGTAGAGGGAGAATTGTTGAGAATAAAATTCAGAGAAACAAAAATTAGGGACATAAGCTTACACTGAGAAAAAAAAATAGTGAAATATAGCCTGAAATTACCTTTGTATTTGAAACACCAAATGTGATACTTAAAGGACTTTCCAAAAATTAAGCAACACGTAAAATCAGGCTTCCTGATAAGTCTTCCTGTGTGAAATGCAATCAGATTCTTAGAAGTTACACTAATGTAGCTTATTGTTAATTTCCGACACGTGCATCTTTATTTTAAGGTAGGTTTAAACTTGTTTTCACAATAAAGGAGTCAAGAATACAGCTTAACATCCACGTTGTTCTAACAATTGGTTGGTGTTTAAAGCAAGTATTTGTTGCCATGAAGCAGCCTTTTGAAAGATGACCACTGTACCTGAAATGTGGATAGTTATAAAAATGGCATTAATTTGCTTAGACCTGGAGATTTTCACAGGAGAGCAACTAGCAGAAAACATTATGAAAATGTCCAAGAGGACTGGTAATTGAGTTGATTAGTATGACCTTGGTTATGAAGGTAATAGAAGAGTGAATGGTGCTTAGACTGAGTTATAACCATGCTACCTTGCTCGGAGATGTAGTGAGGTATGTAATTTGTTCAGGGTGAATCCAAGTAGCCTCGCCTCTCCCTGACAGGGTAATACACTCTGACTAGTAGAGCTTGGCCGGCCACTTCTCCTACCCCAACAGAGTAAACAGTGCAGGGTCAGGCGAGGGATGATGAACTGTGTGCTTCCCTGGGTTCAATATGGTAATTTTCTGCTGGCAGACACTTTCTGTTAAAGGTCTCTTTTAAAATCAGGCAAATTAAAAACAATTTTGTAAAACTTGAAGAATGGAAACTTTCCCGTTTCAGAGCAGAGAATTTACATGCTTTTGAATTAAACTCCAGACAAACCCTATCTTGATTTACTTAGTCACCCAAGCACATAGTTCCTGTGTTGCTTTTTACCCATCATGTTTCAATCTTGTAATCACTCCAGAAGGGCTTTAAAAAGAGTCAAAGCTTGTCTGAAGAATAGGAGCTTCACTTTTTCGGAAACTAACCCAGCTAAAGTCCTGTGCTTTGATTGCCTTTATTTCACCAGATTAACAGTGATTAGTTAAATATAGTTTAGGTGGCTTCCATTTACAGGAAAAAAAAGGCACCCAAAACAGTTAGAGAAATTAGACAAAGAAGGCAAGGAAACACAATTCTAATTGCAATACTTTGTATTCATCCCCCCACGGGTAATCTGGATGTAATATAAATTATCAGGCATCCACAGAATATGTACTTTGAGAAAAAAGAAGTCACTGAAAGGAATTTTTAAAGTTCTGCAAGAAATCTTGAAATGCTAAACATCAGAACATATATTTTTCAAAAATCAAGGAGCAGACAAAAAGCAATGTCTTCAAAGTCAGCATAATTCAAATATTATCCCTTTCCTTCCATCCCTGACGAGCTGTCTTGCTATTTTATTGCAAGTTTCACAAACGAATAACTGGCCAAGGTTCCCTAGAAGGAAAAAGCCTACATAAAAGATTCAATTAAATTAAAATTACTCAGTTCAGTCTGTGTGTGTCCAACGCAAATGCTGCCTTAGTAGGGAACCAGGCACAGATATTCAGCTAAAAATTGCCACACATTAGACATGTAATTTCAGACCATATTTCCCCACAAAGTACAAATCAGCGCTCTTTTGGTTTCATAGCTATCAGGATGTCATCATATTCTTTTTCTGAGGAAGTGTGAGAGGATGAAAGGAGGAGCTTAGGAAATAATTTTGCATTTTCTCTTAGAAATTAAAAATCTTTCATTTCTTCTCATTTATTTAAGTGGCACAGAGAAATGGGGTTAGAAATGGATTTAGAAAATAATCCAAGACATCTAAAGAAAACTGTAATCTCAGTGACATTCCAAATATAATCATTTCAGGGGCAGAGGAGCAAAAACAGTTTCTGTGCGTCCATGTATTTTAGAGACTTGCAAAAATAAAAGGCTCTCTGAAATCAGGTGTTATATATTCTGTTCTCATTTCGCAGAGCTAAAATCAAACTGAATATTTAATTCTAAGTATAAACTAATGACCTGATCCTGAATCATGTAGCATGAAGATAGATTACTGTTGACATGCAGTCTCGGTGAAATCCCTGGGATATTGTGTGAGTGGAGCAGTCTGCCTTGTGTGCTACACAATGCTCAAAACAGCAATGCTGAAATGGAGTTCAGGATATTAGTTCACAGCTACCACATTTAACACCACACTTTTAATGCTATTCCTTCTGTTGTTTTGAAGGTCAGCGGATCTAGAGGAAATTTCCCACACTCAAAACTATGTGCATGGTATTAAAGTAATAATGGACTTTCATTTCAAAGTTCTGCTGTTGAAGATATTGCTGTTGAAGAAATGCTATTGAAGACAGCTCAAAGTAAACTAAAAGCAACTCCAGCCAAGCTTTGAGCTGTTTTTTAAAAGTTTGCAAGGTACAAGCAGGACAGATTTGCTGGTGTTTTACCAGTACTGAGCTGACACTAATTATCCCACTGTGAACTTTGGATGAAATCCTCATCCTGCTGAACTGATGGGAGTTTTGCCACTAACTCCAACAGCACCAGGAGTTTAACCTCTGTCTTAGGCTCCAGGCCACAGCCTAATACTTTCTGCGCAATCAGGCCCATGAAGTTTATCCTGAAAGCCAAAAAATATTAGGTCAACTTGTAAGCACTCTGTTTTCAAAGAGACAGCTTGTTCCAGTCAATACTGCAGTCTCTGCTCAGTACTGCCGACAGAAGCTGCTCAGCCATCCTTAAGGGACCTCTGCCGGAGCGAGCATCCTCTGCACAGCTTTAGCTGGCATATTTAGTCAGTGCTGATGTTAATTTATTAGTATGCGCTACCCAAATTCAAAGACTTTCCAAGGAAGTTTGACTGCAGCGGTAGCATTCTGATTTATGAAGCTTGGTTATCATTTTTAAACTGCAGCCCTATCCCAAGCCTGACTCGACTGACAATGACATATATCCAATGTGTTTGTCAAGCCTAGAAGGCTGACTACTCATCCCTGTGGCAGCTTTTCCCCCTGCTGGGACCAGTTGCACCCTACTTCCCTGCAGGTGGGTCAACTGGGCACTTTGACATTTGTCCATAACTGGCTCTGGCTGTAGATATTGGTGCAAAACTCTGCCCAGAAGCAATTCATCCTCCAAGAAACAAATCCAGTTTTACAAAGCCAGCTCTGTGTAATTGAAGCTTGCACTGAAGCCACTACTACAGAGTTAGAGACTTTCAGACAAACCAGGCTTGCAAGAATCCCCAAACCAACAAAACCAGAAATCTAATACCAGACATATGACTATATATGTGTACTTGCATGCCAGCATAGATATTTGTTTGCTACTTCTAAATATGGATGTTAAATGCTCCCTCTACACCAGACCATCAAATTTTCAATAAACCACTTCAGAACATATTTGAACATGCCTATTTAATAGGAGCAAAATGTCATACAAACAAAACATCCTTCCCATGTGGAGAGAGAACATTCCCCATTACAAACATACGGCAAACGTAACTAGAGGAGGTATACGCGGTCACGGAGATCTAAGCAACGGAAACATGCCTGTGCGGAGCCCAAAAGAATTACATTAAAGATGCTCAAGTGTCATTTTAAGAGTCTGCATCTTGACATCAAGCAGCCAAAGATGCTTTCATGGTCTTTCTTCAAACAAGAAAGCAGAAACACAAGTAGGGATTTTCTTTTATGCTTAGCAAGATAAAAACTGAGTATAAACACAGAAGTATTTATTCTCACAGCAATCCCATGAAATGCAGTGTTATTCCCATTTTACAGATGAGGAACTGAGTCACAGAAAGACTATCTGGCTCATGGTTTTAAAGGTAGTTTAAAAAAATAAGCTGAGGATGCTGGGTTTTCATCCAGTGTTTGAGCCACAAACTAGCATTCAGCCTTTATAATAAGGTCAACTTTTCATTCAGTAACTATGAAGGTGCTGAAGAAATTCAGTAAATCTTTCTTCTGTAAAAGCTGCTAAAAGCTACATGACATTAAGATGAAAACTAGTAAACCTGAGCTCTAGTAACATACCCACTCAAGCTGGCTCCAAAGAAAATGTGGAAAATAGGTGTTTCATAGCTGAGGCAGGAAAGAAGGAACCAAAATGTCTTTGCAAATGATTTTGTTTGTGTGAGCAATGTGCTTTTGCTGAAAGACTGGTGTGTGCAAAAATCGTATTTTTTTTGGTATGTCAGCTTCAATTACCAGCAGTTTAAGAGTGAAAAGTGACAGCCTTCTCCCAACAACCTCCTCCAAAGGAGATGCCCATCAGCCGAAAGCCCTGCTCCCCAGTGTGACCTTTCTTGCTTTGTGACTAGGCATAAGGGCACACAGCCATTTTATTTAAACTTGTTTTGAGAAAACTGCTTGTTAGATGTTGATTTCCAGCAGCCACTGCCCTCTGAAAAGAATATTCATGGCCGGTGTTTCACTTCGAATGCTAACAGGATCAATTTGAACCCCCCTACACTCTCCATCTCTGACTTGTTTCATACATATTCATGGACATTTACATAATTTTACAGAAAAAATGTTTATGGGTGAGGATGCACATTGTACTGACTGTTGCTGTTAGAACAGAGAGAACAAACCAATCCTAGCAAGCAAGCTGGCTCCTAAAAGGGGCAAGGCAGGGAAAAATCACAGAGCCTGGAGTCCATTGCACTGCCAGACAAAGCAGTTTTGGCACAAGTTTCAACATTATACCTAGCAATTTTTATCAGGCAGCTACTAAGAGCATTTCACAGCCTGCTCATCCCCTTGCCACTTTGTTTTCTCTATTTAAACAAAAATTACAGTCTTCTATTTCACTCATGTGGCGAAAGGGCCCCGTAATCCACTGTATCCTTGGCTCTGTCACTGTGCTTGCTGACCCTACAGTGAGCAGGCTCTGACCACCAAATGCGCGCAGAATAAATTATCGCTGACACTCCAATATTTAATTATGCAGCTGTCAGAGCGGCCCTTTCGAAATTCATTTTAATAAAGTGGGAACTTTTTCCTTTCAAGGTTAGAGTCAGGGGAGTCACCTTCTGTGTCAGGCTGAGGTCTCCACCATGAGCTCTGCATTCTTCCCGGAGAAGCCTGTCACTTGGCCTGATAGAAGGACCAGATAACGGCACTGATGTCTATTGGCCTCCCCCTCCCTGCCTGAATGAACATCCTTCATTTAAACCCACAATAATGAGGACCTCAAAGTCAGACAGGCAGCCACAAGGGCAGCTCGTCAGGAAAAAAAAGAAAAGGTTTCTTATTATAAAATTGACTCGATGTTATAGCTGCAATCTAAAAGCAATCATGTTCATCTCACCGTTTTAACTGGTTAACCAGAAATATTTAACATGGCAAAAAATGTGAATGGAAACCAAATGTATGAAGCCACAGCAGCCTGAATTTATCTGCATTAAACTCAGATGAGTAGAGGAATACTGCTTTGTATCTTGCTAGGAGTAAAGTGTCTAACTAGATCATTGTGCAAATATTTAGAAGATAAAGCTGTACACTGAAACTCTTCATAAACATGTAGTGCATAATGTCATGCACACACACTGCAGTGCGCACATTTTATTGATTAGATGTGCTAAGATACTCAAATGAAAAGCTGTGGTGGGTATACATAGCCATGCATATACACACAGGCACATATAAACATAGCTTATTAGTATGTGCGTGAAACAATTTTATGTAGTAAATGCTGGCCATAAGAAACCTTGCCTTCATGAAAACAGAGTCTATTTTAAAATGTGGCCATCTCTCAACTGCATTGTGTTTGCAGATCCCTGCTTTCTAAACTAATGATTTTTGGAGTGTGCAAATGGGAGAAAAATAGATGCAAGTCTAACATGGACAGCCTAAAAATATGTTAGTAAGAATTTACTTGACCTACAGTAGTAAAAACAAGCAAAAAAATAACATACATATATTATTCCTAATCTTCTTTCTGTGTGACAACACTTCCAATTTCCAAATAACAGTGTTAATAACAACTTTGACTTACAAACTGTATTTCTTCCCTGGGTTCCTATGGTGCCATATAAGCACTGGAGAAGTAGCTATGCAACACTTTCCCAAGCATGATTATACATCTTTTACAAATGGGGAAATGAAAAACACATAAATTGGTGTGGGCTGGGGATTAAGGCACTTAGGAAAGCCCCCCATCTCCCAGTTTAAAACAAAAGTAGTTTTGCTAATGAAAAAGAAGTTAAAGGGGTACTATCCCACATCTCAGAGGTGCCAAGTGACCGACCTCAAGACAGGAAGTGTCCCAGGAGAAGAAATTAAAGCTTTTGTAAAAAAACCCCACATTTTTGACTTAATTTGATGCACAGTAAAGTCACAGCCAAGAGAGAACACTATGGCTCACTAGTACAAAATGTTTTATTTTTTGGATTCATTAGTACTAATGAAGAACAGGTGCAAGGTACCAAGGGAAATGCTGTGCATTGCAGTTCTCCAGCACACGCTCCTGCCCAAGTCGTGCCTCAACATTTGGTCTTTTGCTCTTTCCCTGCAAGGGGGTGCACTTTGTACCTTCCAAATAACACACAAATAAATCACTATCTGCAAAGCTAGCAGGAAAAAAAAGGATGGAGTGCATAGAAAACGAGTTCACTTGAGTCTTTCAGTTCTCCCAGATGTGCTGGGTTGTGCTGTGGGCTTCATATTAAAGAATGAAATTAAAACGGCTCACTGTTTCAGTATGAGATTAGAAATTTCCACCAAATGTAAGACTTTTTATTTTTTACCATTCTTCTGATTTGCTTGTTTGTTTCATGCCCATCTGAAATGGCTAATAATATAGATCAGGGCTTATCCTCATTAGTTAGTTTAGGTATATAAACAAGAACCTTGGAGTAAATGTGGTTGTTCTCGTTTCCTTTTACTATGGAGTTATCTGATACCTTCAGAGGCTGAGCTATAAGTTAATTGAGTTGAATGACCCTTTGGTGGTAGCCATGGCACTGGATTTGTGTACAATTCCAAGGATGACATCTCGTATCTTAGAAACCTTGATTAAGTAGTGTGAATCTGGGTCTTCGACAGTTATTTATTAGCTGCACATGAAGTACATAGCCAATGGGGACCTGCTTCCAAGTGTCTATGCATGTTTATGTACTATAAATAATAACTGCTAGCTTTTTTTTAACAACTTATGTGAAGATTATCTCCCACTGCTTCCTGCTGTAGGTCCTCTTACTTTATTTTTAGCTGTGTCATTTAACTTTGATAGAGGCAAATATTTTGACACATTGCTGGCATTTTGGCCTCAGCATGTACAAAGCTGCATGCATCTTCTCACTGGCTTGGAGTTCACCATAGATGCTTACTGCATGGAGGCAATGCTCCTGGAACTGAAAATAGACCCTTAGCACACAAAGAATACGTATTAATACTCCACTGTGAACCTGGGGAAACAAGTATTTTGAAACACCATTGCTTTCAATGTGTTTTTAGTGAATAGCTGCAACTTCTCACAAGTAAAATACATTTGAAGGTTTCTATTACTTCACTCCAAGCAGCACAGTTCACCTCCTGGTCTCAGTCGAAGCAGATCTGCTGAATCTTACCAGCCACTAATTTCTGCAGTGGAAAAATAATTCTAGAACATCAGAAAATAAAAGTAATAAACCTATCAACCTGCTGTGACATGCACATGTAAACATGGCAAACATCCCAGCTCAGCACCTAACAAAAAATTAACAATTGTTGAATATACAGAACAGCAAAAGGGCTGTGATTCTCGCGCAGTAACAAGGAAAGTGCAAATAAATTCCGAGTCAATGAGAAGGCTTACACTAACCTGGCATTGGGAGAGTTTTCAGTCCACAAATTCCTTCACAACTGAGTAAACTTAAAGAAATAAAACTAGATTGAGCATTGCTTTAATACCTGCTGGTGTAGTTTCCCACACTGTTCACTGGCTTGTTAAATATGAAGGAGATTTGCCTTGCAAAGCCGTAGTGAGAAATACAGTCACAGATGGGTTAATTGTTCACTCCTCAGATCTTACCATTCTTATTTTGGCTTGAATATAACCTGTTATTATAACAAGAAAACTCCCTGGCCTTGTGTACAAGACTCAAATATAATCAGCCATATCATACTGTCCCTTAATAGAAGGTGCAATATAAAAAAGATCATTTAAGATGCCAGTAGCTTCCCTCCTGACCCTGCCTGGCTGAGAGGCAAATTGCATTAGAAAATGACATGCCATTCATCTCACGAGTAGTTGCAGGAACATTTAGCTAATTAAATGATTAATAAATTTAACACTGCTTTATAATTTCATTTAGCCGTGTTGGAAATCAAACGGTGCACTGCATGTGCACCGAATGAGATTAGGTGGGAGTTGTGGGTTTCACTGGCTGCCCTGGTAATTGAGATTAGTCTATTACTACAGTGACCTTTTTAACTTTTATATTCTCTTGTTAAAGTGAAATAAAATTTTATTCACTTTTAAGGCATATTTACTTAGTGAAATTTGCGCAAAATTAAAGAAATACCAAGCTAAGAAGTGTTCTTGGTACCTGTTCATTCTCTTTTTGTTCTTTTACCATGATTTTACACCCCTTTATGAATTCTTACTTTAATTTGGCAGCCCACCACCACCACAGCACACTTGGAAACAAACTCCCTTTATCCCTCAACAACCCCCGCCACAAACAACTACCCCCAAATGGTGCAAACCTAGATGGCAGTGAATACATCTAGCAGCATAATGATGGGTTTGGTACACATGAAAAAGCTATAACCTATACATCTGCACGTGATTACTGTAGCTTTATCGGGAAAGTACCTCGGGAGTTGTTGTTAAATCAGTGAATCTATCTGTTCTAGCACAGTCAGCTAAAACAATCAGGATGCTGTGGCTGTAGTCAGCTGTGGACAGATGTTACATTTATATTAGAGCAAATCCCCCCAGTTTTTGTACACTCATCCTTACACACAACTTTGGACAAAATGATCCCATTTATTCACACGCATCACAATTCACTGTGTAATTATTTATCTGTATAGTCAGTGTTTAAATTCAGTTTTGGAGGATCAGGAGAGGTCCCTGAGGAAAGCAACAGCTCACTCTTGTTTTACCCAGCTTATGGCTAGAATTAGAGGTTGCTGCTGATATGTGGCTTGCCCCAGTTCAGTACATTACATCAAAGAAAGAAAATCAATTCACAATTTCATTGTGATTAATACTGAAAATAATTCCTAACATTTCTGTGTAATAATTATGGACACTGTATCTTCAGGTAGTCAGCACAGGTTAGAAGGTTAATACCCAGGTAGTTCAAATAGCCAAATAAACTCCAATTCCCTACAAGAAATAACCTCTGTTTATCCAGGCACAGCTTGAAGCTTTGTTAATGTTAAAAGCATAAACATCTATCCACATAAAATTCATTTCAGCAGTACAAGGACTCATTTTATCAGTTCTTGGAAAACTTGTCAAGATTACTGACACTTAAGTTAACTCAGAACAAATTTTCAATCAATATGTCTAATGCTAGGAGGGATGTTTAATGTGCTTCCTTTTTGATCAGATGCGTGTTTATAATGTAGGAAAAAAAAGAATTAAAACGCATATCATTACTGAAAACTACTGAAAACTGATTTCTATCTGAATCACACAGTAAAGCATTTCACAAAGTATGTTTGAAAAGAACAAGTCAGAACAGTGTTGACTTTTTTCTGAGATCTTGACCATTCAAAAAAAGGGATAAACTACTTGACAGACTGTTCATACAATATGGATATAAAATCCATGGTGGCTGACGTGAAACGATGTAGTGGAAATGGGATCTGACAAGAGTAAGTAATGGTTCTGCTCACTTGCTCTGGTAAAATAAAATTCCAATACAGATGGGCCCAATATGTGGGAGAAACTATTATCAGCAAATGCATTAAATATAGCAACTACAGCAACAATGTAATCTTTGAGGCAAAAAAGGACAAACAAATTATATGTGATAATTGTAACAGATAGTTACTGTGATAACTGGAAGAGAAAATTTTTCCTGAATTTCCAAAAAGTACTGTCACCACATATGTGTAGAGCCATCAACAGGACACAGAGGTACAACAGTGTCTTGATGTAGGGGAATAAAACCCAGTTCTCTGGGCTAAACTACACCTGGTTTCAGAGGGACTAGATTTCCACTCAACACTGTGGGGGGATCTTCTTGCTCTCAAGGAAGCAAAAGCCAAGCTCATGGCCATGACAGATCAGTAATGTGGGGTATGCATCACCTCCCTTATTTTCAGATGCTACTGGCGTAGATGTCTACATCTTTAATGTCTAGACTTTCTTTACCGACAGTGAAGAAAAAGGCGCTTTTTCAGAACTATTCATCTGAACTAATTTAGTCGTTCATCCTAAGGTAAGATAAGCTGCAGTACGAAAGTGCCTTCTCCTCTCCTTGGATTAATTTTACTTTCTTTATTCAATGTGTTCACAGATTTAGCAGCTTTGACTTAGAAAGTCCTTTGGAAAATGGTTGTTATACTCATGATTTTCCCAGGAATGGTCAGTTATGGCATTTTTTGTTTTGTTTGGGGTTTTTTTGTTTGTTTTGATTTTTTTTTTTGTTTTGTTTTTGTTTTTTTTTTCCTTATGGGAGTGGTCACTGGCATTTGGATAGATGCATTAATTCTTCAAGGGAAGACAATATATGAAGCTGATGATCTGATGACATGTACTGTATAGACAATATCTTACAAACGTCAAGGGGAACACTGTTTCCTATGAAAACAATGATATACATATAACGGAAGCTCTGCCTCTGCAAAATACAGCTTTCTAGAACTAAAAGTGTAATGTGAATTTTATTTCTTGGAAACAGAGATTATTTATGGTGTCAGCTACAGACATGACAGGATCTAAATAGCCATTATCCACTCACAACTGTGAGAATCAGGAAAACCGGTCCAGTTTTTCCAGAAAGTTATGTCCCCTAGTGTCTCCTTAAGTCATTAATCATATTCCTTCAGTTTTTATTGAAAGGAGTGGTAACCTATTAAAAAAACTGTTGCAAAGAAATAGGTAAGTCTTAACAAAAAGACTGGAACTACTCCTATAAATAAGAAATTAGGTCTATGGAAAAATATGACAAATCTTGAGTAAATTGATTATTTATAAGTTTTTTGTTGGTTTTTTTAATAATAAATTTTTTCATTTATAATAAAATTAAGTCTTCTGAGGATCTGATAACATTAAATCTTCAGGAGTAAAAATGGTTATTATTAAAACAAACACTTTGGTCTTTTAAATATGAGTAGTTTTGTCCACTTCTCACATAGTGTGTACTTCTGCATGAAGTCGGCACCCATATCCAGTTTAACTTAACCACACCTTGAAGACTACCTCTATGACTTCTAATAATGTGCACTGATGTGGAACTGCAGTCATTGTTTCTTATCATTCACACTGGGAAACAGTGTAAGGTCAAGCTTGTGTTTCAGTAACTAGCCTTTGATTTTAATTACCTCATACAAAAGATGAAATCTGGGTTCCAGTAAAGGCGATATGAATTTTGACACTGACCTGAGTAAAGCTACAATTTCATCCCAGGTTACTGAATGTGCAGTTGTGTATGCATCTACCTGTGCATATATCCAAGGCGCTGTAGTTTAGGATTACATATGGTCAAGTGGAAAACAGACCCTTTAAAAATGGGGTATGAGATGTGTTCATATGAGCCTGATATCAATCACCTTTCTTACAATCATTTTATGTACAAAGTGAGGTTATTCATACTGACAAGATGCCTCACCACTAGGAGCAAGAACTATGCAGATCAAAGCCACACTTAGCCACTTGACCATAGGATTCTTCCAGGACAAAATCATAAGTATTAATGGAAAATTATTTTCTTCTTCTGAAAACCGCTAAAGCCACATTAATTATCCATCTTCCAGCAACAGATCAATTGCTACAAAGGTGTCATGGTTATAGGACAGCCTATGCAGACTGTGACACATCTTCTGTCTTGACTCCAGATGAGCCACCAAAACCCGTCATACTCAGACTTTCTCTGGGCAGCAGCTATGCAATTATAACATGTAGAAAAAGCACTTATTTTAAAACTTTAGCTGATGGAACTGATTCAAAACAATGCTCAGAAAAAGCAACTAATCCAGCACCAAGGCGGATTCACCTGACTTTAAACTCCCTTTGGTCTTCTGAATTGTATCCAAATTAGATATCTAGGTAAGTGGAAGCAGAAATAGTACTTTAAAAAGTAATCCATGTATTGCTTCTTCTCCAGAAGTATTTAACTAGTAGTGACAAAGCAGCTGCTACTTTTCACACTTGAAAAAGCATGGTGATATCTCAGTTACCAAGAGGTGGCAAATGAGCTTATCATCAGCATTTGGGTTTTAAAAGATTCAGTCTCATTTCTAAAGGTGATTTCAGAGATATCAAATTAATGATGTGCATGATCCAACATTCTGGCTACTGAAAATGGAACATATTTAGCAAAAGTTAATACAACAGACTTAAATGTGCTGAGGAGAAAGCATTCCTAAGTATAATCTTGAGTTACTTGCTGGTGTCTACAGCAGATTGAGAACTTTGTATGGCAGTCTGCTCTTGCCTCTGGACATTCCTGAAGTTCTAGGAGGAATGCATGTGTTGGCTGAACTAATTCTCTTGACTCAATCAGACAACAGCAGTCTTGACCTCCCAGTCCTACTGTAAATAAAGACATGTTGCAGGACATTTTTACACATTGCTCTTTTTGTATGTTTTTATAAACTGAATTCCAGCCTAACTCTATCCATGTAGGTCTCACTGTTACTTCTCCCTCCCCCAGAGAGTACACTTGACTACATCTGGAACGGCTGTCTTGATACAGGGTACAAGCAATGCTATTAAAAGTAAAGAAACAAACCCTGTTACTTCTGTTTAGGGAATCCTGGCAAATCTTGCAGCTCACAGTAATGTGAATTTAGCTGTTTTAATTCCTTAGGTTGTTTAATTTTAATTGGAATATTGATTCATAAACTAATTTTTGTGTCATAGGTGTCAAATGCCTGCCTTATAACCACTGAGATCAACCCAGCTAGCTCAATGCATTGAGCTCTGCCAGGTCTGACTCTATCCTAGCCTCACATCTCTTTCAGAGTTATGACTCTCACTAATGGGCTATAATCAAGGCTGCAATCTCCATGAAGCCCCAACACAGTGGTTTGTGGCCCATAGACCTTCATAAACTCACAGATCTACACCAGATGCCTCTACTGGCTCAATTGCAAACCACCCTTTGACTCGGTGCATAACCTGGCTGCACCACACACAGGATGCAGATACTCCATAAGATCTGCTATCACAGGTTCCACACTCCTGGCTATCCTGGATCATATTCACCGCTAATGATAAGGAGAAAGAGAAACTGAGTATGTGTTTGTTCCCTTCCAACAGCCCATCCTGACTGACAGCTCAGCCAGCACCTATCCACTTGAAAAGAAGTTTAAACTGGAGAAGGACTAGTGGTCACGTAGGCTCTCCGTAACACAGGTTTCCACAAAGCTTGACTCCATGCCTCTGGGTCCATTTTAAGCATCGGACTGACTTTCTGAAGGTGAAAAGAGACTGTGTACAGAATCTGCAGGATGCCCTATTTACCTCATCAGACACAGAAGTGGATCTGCAGGACTAACTCTGCTACCCCTGAATAAAGTGTCACCAGTAATAAGCAATTTATTATAAGCAGGAGAGACATAATCAAGGGTGGAAGTTTTGGTGGGTGTGAACTCCAATTTTTCATACAAGATGTGTGCCTTAATATAGATTTAGCATTGTTTAGTGCAACCTGCTGCAATTACTCAGAATTTGAACCATCTGACCTTATTGCATTAAGCTGGTTAATAAAAAGCAAATGGCTGGTCTCTTACTCACCCCCTGGAACAAGCACAGGACTATGGGAGGGAAATTCAGTGTGCAAGCCTTTATACAGAGCCAGTTGTGGTTTAGCAAGCCAGTGTGATGGGAGATGTTCTTTCTCTGGCTCAGCGCAGGTGTAAGTCTGCCTATGTGTTGCTGCCGCTTTGGTACAAACAGGCTGTGCATTGTACTCTGCTCATCCATCACCCGCTCTGTCAACACAGGTCAACTAATCCTGCTCTCCATGACCTCTGACCAGCATGCTGAAGGGAGGCAACAAAAATTCAAATGGACTGCTGAAGGAGACAGAATTGTTAAAGCTGCCTTTTCTTCTCGCCAAGACAGGGTAAAACAAACTTCTAAATGCTATTAGAGAGCAAACTCCGTAAACGAGAAGAAGCAGCTCTCCAGCTCTTCCCATTGTGATTAATATATTGTCAGGTCCTTTAAATGTTTTCCAGTAATGCAGACATCTTATAGGGTTTTTCTCTTAAAGAGCCCTGCCTCAATTCCATCATTTTGTCTCAATATTTTATGGTTAAAAAAGACAAACCAAACCAAAACAACAAAAGCAAGTAAAGGTGGAGCCCAAACCAGACAAAAGGGGACTGTGGATGCACCAGATCAAAGCTGCTAACTCCACAGAGGGAGCTGATTCCTCATTTTGTTAAGGCAAAACAATAAACAATATCAATGCCTGAGTTAAAGGTGTGAGCAGTGAGGTAAGAAATACATGAAAGTGAAAGAAGAGGCAGGCCAAACTCTCAGACTAGTGTGTCTGGAGCAGGGTTTTCACATAGGTGTTTACTTCAAGGTCTGGGGGCAACTCAGGAGAAAAAAGTGGGCCAAAAAAGCTTTTGTACTTACAGTAACAATACTATCATTCAACATAAGGGAATTGCTCCTCATTCAGGGATGTTTTGGTACAGGAATGGCTAAGCTAAAAGTATTTTCACACCCCAACATTTCTTATTTATCTTTGGGACAACGAGCTTTCAATATTTCGAAAGAATGAACAGGAGAAATTAAAAGACTCATAAACAAACCAAGTGAAGACTTTTCTTGCCTTAGCTATCGAGGTAGTCACAAGTGTAATGTTTTTATTGAAAAACTAAAACAAGTATTTACAGCACATTCAAAACATCTTCCCACTTCCTCCAGATACTAACAATATAGCGGAAAAATATATACATTCACTTGTATGTCTGTGCTTTCAGGACCTATGATCATTTCTGTAAACAGATGGTAAGATGTGGAAATTCCTTTGCACTGAAGAGAAACTGAGCACAATAAACACAGGATAAACATTGTGCAGTAGAGAATTACGGTGAGTATTTGCAAGAATCCTTTTGAAAGACTCACAGTAGCTACTAGTGGTGATATGGGGAAGGGATGTAATTTTACAGAATAACTTCCTGGGCACTTAAAATTGTACCCCAAAAGCAGTAGGTAAATGGGATGACCTGGTTTTGGTACAGCTGGTCCAATACTCTACTGCATTCTCAAGATGACTTCTTTCTCAAGCTCTACCATTTTGCTAACTCTATCTTTTAGCAACTTTGCTTTTCAGCTTGTTAAGGGGAATTTGTTTTTCAAATGTAACTGGCAGCTTCTTCACCCATGGAATGAAAATGTGAAAATGAAGGTGAATCCAAGAGAGTCATCCTGACATAAAAATGCAGCGAAAACTGAATCTGAAACTTAGATGCTAAAGCCCAAGCCATTTTGACTGTTTCAAAAACTGAGACATTCCCACTCAACCATTTTCTCAGGTTTCATTTATGAGTTGTATGAAGGACAAAACTGTCTATCCTTCACACTGAAACACTTTTTGGGCCACTGATGTGAACTGGAAGGAAACCCTTAAACACAGTCGCAAGTTGCCAGCAAAATGGTAACTATTGCTCTTAGAGTACATTTAACGGACCCAGAAAATGTATGTTTTAATTGAATTTTTGTTACTTATGTATGGAATTTTCTGATCAATCACCTGACTTTTCTCTAAGACATAACTTTTGATATGAAAAACTGTTGGAAATGCAGTCCTTAGGCACAGTTCTAGCTCACATATGTGCACACAGCTTGCCACTGATTTCAACAGGAGTCACATTTAAACAAATTTAAACTAAATGTTCAGCTTCTGGTAGCTCCCAAGATAAACACAAGCAGGCCCCTGTGGTGTGATAGCCGTTAATGCAAATGTACAGCTTTGTTGATATGTAAAACCTTCTAAGAGCCAGAAACTGGTTATTCTTAGTCATCAAGATGAGATTTGAATCTTTGGGATGTTTGCCTAACCCTGTAGGCTTAATCCATTCTGAATTACAAATTACAATACTCCAGCAGTCAGTTAGAATTGAATCTGGATCACTGCAACATGGAAAGTTGCTGGTCAATTATGGCCTGACCCTACCTTTGAAAAATCATCAATAATATAATAATATAATTATCAAAAAATACTGCCAGAATCCTGAATAGAAGAAGATGGCCACGAAACTTACATATGAAGGGTGAAAAGGCAAGAACTGATTAGCTTCATGCTAGAAAGTTGAGTTCAAAGTCATCAGATGTGCTCAGGACTGGAGGGTTTTATTGCCAGGGCAGGAACAAACGAGGACTTGCTGAATGCAGCTGATATTCCATTGACAGCTAAGTAAGAGACCTCCTTATAAAGCTGCTGAAAAGAAGTTTAAATAGGTCTTCACAATTCAGGCTGAAAAGCAGTCTCATGTACAAACCACTTGCTATGGCCCTTTTACAGATGATGGGTTGAGATAGTCTTCCACTTGCATTCTCTTTTGTTGTTGTTTTTAGTAGGACACTTCCTGTTTAGGAAGTGAAATGATATTCAAAACTGGGGTTTTACTGTAAGTGATTTCAATAACGTACTTCTCCTCCTACCACAACCACAACTTCTGTCCCTGTCGCTCCAAAAACAATAATAATAATGAATGGTGAGTTCATGACTTGTTACCTCATGATGCAACTTGGCACTAAGAAGGAAGAAACAGGAAGGTTGGCTCAAGGCAATTATGAAGCTAAAGCTTGTATGAGCATTTGTTTTATTACTTAAAAATCCTACAAAGTACTTTATTTAAGTGTATTGACCCTTTTTTATCCTCTAAACTGTTCTCACCCAAGCCACATAATTAGGAGACTGAATTTTGTCTAAGTGTCCTTTGAGACAACACACAGCTCTGCCACTGCTACCAGGAAGGCATGCAGACACAGCCTTTGATTATTGTCATGTAACATAACATTTGACATTTGTTACATATTTGTATATTTGTTTGCCAATGTCTTCTTTTCATCCTGCAATTCACATTATATTTCTAACTCCTTTTTACTACGCTAACATAACCAGAATACAGGGTTTGAAGTCAATTGTAGATTCCTAAATGAAGTATCACAGTTTTGAGAAACACGACCTTATTTTTCAGATGTGAGGATTTTAATTTAACCAGATTGAGTTAATTGTAAGTGGAGCACACAGATACAATGAACTATGATCTATGCTTCAACAAGATGATTATAGGAATGTGGCAGAAAGGCTGTAAATCCACAAAAAGCTGTTGGCATGATTGTACACTGTTGTGAAAAGGAAAGAAAAGCCAAGACAGTTGAAACAAATAATCTATCAGAAATGCCTGATCTACCTTCACACTATGGTCTTACTTTTGTATTAAAGTCAGACCCCAGTACATACTGCAGTAACTTGGGAGTGTTTTCTTACTTAGTATAAATGATGGCATAGAATGAGAAAGGAAAGAAAAAACTGATAAGCCATCTGACCAAGGATCAGTATATGGCCGGAAGTACCCACCATCTCAAGACAAACAGTGACTAATAACCCCTGGTGGTTGTTAAGAGTCTCAAGGTAAATTTTCTAAGCATATGGGTGTAGACACTGCTGTCCTGGGGAAAGTCCAGCTCAGAAAACTCCCCTGGGTCTGGCTGTTTCCATTGCATATGGTATTGTTTCAATAAGCTTGGGAGAGCTGTTATGCACTGTTAACTGGCACTTTTCAGGGTAAATGTGGATGTTTCTCATTGTTGGAGTGATTTTATCCCGGTGCATTCATAGGGAGCTTGGTTTATCATGGTGCTGCCTCTGTCTTATAGAGCCCAAGCTGAAGACAGTGGAGATTTTCTGGTGTATCCCTGAATAATAAATCATTTAGGAGAAACTCTTGAAATAGAACGGAAGAGTTCTCTACTACAGGATACAATTTACTGAAAAGCAAACCCCTTTTTTCTTATCATTTTGGAAGAGATTTTTTATTAATTTTTATTTTAATAACCATCTTCTAGTAAGGAACACTGATTTTGTTTTTCAGAAGGAATATTAGTTTATATAGCTTTACATGAAAATGAGA